>NW_017307202.1:0-22590 GCF_000935625.1 Nanorana parkeri
CTCCTCTTGGTTATGGTGGAAGGGGCCAAGTCTGCGAACACCTGGTATTCGTGGCCCTGGAAGAAGAGTGGACTTTGTTGAGCCTTGGTTCTGGCTGCGGCAGCTAGGCTTTCCTTGGTGCGATAGTAATGTAGTTTGACCAGGATGTCTTGGGGGGGACCATCAGGGCGCCTGCGGGTCAGGGTCCGGTGGATCCTCTCTATCTCCAGTCGCTCTAGAGGGATATCGGGGGCTAGCTCTTGGAAGAGTGCCGTCGCCGTGGAGGTTAGATTTGTAATGTGCTCTGGGAGGCCGCGGATACGCAGATTGGAGCGCCGGGACCTGTTCTCCATGTCCTCTAGCTTTGAGGCTAACTGTGAATTCTCCTCCCGAAGGGACTCTATGTCACCATTAAAGGTGGTTAGGTCAGCCTTAAAGTCATCACATCTGTCTTCCAATGCAGCAGTGCGGTGGCCTATGTCCCTGATTTCCTTAAGCAGCCTGTCAGTTATCTGCTTTGATGTGGATTGGAGTGCTTTCTGGAGCATGGCATCAAACCGCTGCAGTAAAGCTGTTTGGGATCTTTTGCGGGAGCGATCTCCTTCATGGCTGCTAAGATCCCCCTCGTCCATATCACTACTGGACACTGAGGCTGCGCGGGCTGTTACCTCATGTGAGAGGGCCGCGGGCGCCATCTTGGCCGATGCTCTGGCCATCGCTTCCTTGATGGGCTGCTGTTTCCCCTTCTGCTGAAGTTTGGGCGCTGCGGACGACATAATCAGGTGCAGGGGTCGTTCCGATTGCTGGCTGGGGTATTGAATCGGGTGTGCGGGGCGAACTTCCGGGTTACGAGCGGGATTGCCTGGGTGAGTTGCGGAGCCGTCTCAGAAGGCCTGCTTCATCGTCAGCTGCGCGCATGCGCCCCGATTGTTCCTTTTCTAAGAGAAGGAAACAAGCCTTTCACTGCGTGTGTTCCACATTGTAGCATCACTGGTATGCAGTTTGAGCAAGAGTAAGTAAAACTCTCATCCTACAATGTTCTTGGCGAAAAAGTGCCAGTGTATGGCCATTCATATTTGCCTTTCTTTTTGATTATCCTTCCTGGCCTGGTTCTAAACAACATTTTATTTCATTTACTGCTGTCATTTTGGTCTCTAGAATAGGTAAATAATCTGAAAAGTTTAAAAAGATATTATACAAGTATGACATGACCATATGTAAAATTGTATCTAATATAAATTGTTACAGTGGTAAGTGGTGATATCCTTTTTATTGTAACAAAAGCAGAGATGTCACACCTATGGAAGTATAATTTTCATTTGAATAGAAGTAGTGTCATATTATAATTGTCAATAATGGTATTACATACTGGAAATGCCAATCTAATACTAGGAAGCAGGAATTACTTAAGTATTAGGAATTATTTTAGGTTAGGTTAATGTTGTTGGGGGTTAAGGGATTTAGTTTTAAGAAACCCTGTTAGGTCTCTAAGGATATCAAACTATCAAGTCCTTGAAAGAGGAGCGCTATCATATTCACATCACTGGCAGCCCATGTGTCCTACTTCCCCTTCTTTCCAGTGCTCCAGCCCATGTCAGTGTCTTCAGCATGGGATATTTCTGGGAGTGTCGGGTGCCTGTGTCCCCATCACCACAGTTCCTTACCACAGGACTCACAGTGCGTGGTCGTGGTATTTTTACTTAATCTAACAGGGTCTCTTTAATCAGTAGATATAGGGTTTACAGTATTGATATTGATTTGTAGGTTCATTTCTGTTGATGATTAAGGTCTATGTCAACTTTTTTTGGGGGGATGGGGGGGAGAGTAGGGAAGAGATAGGAACTCTGCCATGTCATTACTGTCTCTACTTGGGGGATTCAGCCTCTCTTTTTGTCCTGCTAGCAGCTGTTACCATGATTCGAAGTGATGGAAAATATTAATTCTGTGAGTTGTCAATGGAACAAATATAGATGGAAAATCTTCCCATGGGTACATAAGTTAAGATTAACAATTGTCCAAGTTGACAACTGTCTACAAGGGGATTTACATTACTTCGGAGTTATCTTCGTGTTGTGTGCGACAAGAAGTGAATGTAATTCTTCTTAATGGGACACAGATTGTAATTCATAGAGGGAAGTTCTGTAATTTACAGAAGATAGCTTGCAAAACTGATAACAATATTTAGGTTCAGTGCCCAGGAAGTCAAAAGGACATGCTTTTTCTTTACTTATTTCACTTGAACAAGGAAACCAAATGCAGCCACTACATCTAAGAACTGGTAAGCTGCAATATATTAAATGTTTGTTTTGGGGTTTAAATATCCTTTATGTGTTCAGGGTTAATTTTAGGAGTTAAGTGTCGAGGTCAGGATTAAGTTGAGGCTTATGTACTAGGGTTAGGTTAGGTGCTAAGGGGGATTTTGTGCTTTTCTCTCCTTATGCCCAGCATGCAACACTTAGGCCTGGGTGGGCTTTGTCCAGGTTCAAACACTAGTAAAAGTAATTGTAATTGTTTCTGTGTATGTTCGTACACAGATTGAAACACAGCTTACAGCAGGAATAAACTCACAACATTGACAATAAAACACAGCATGGGGGGAGGGATAAGAGTTAAGGGGAAAGCATAAAGGATTTATTTAAGGTTTAAAGAACATACTAAAGCCCTTCTTTGATCAAAAATGTTTTGGTTATGAACAGGCATACAACCCCTGTCAGGTTTTGATAACTTTTTTTATCCCTTATGGAAAGAAAGCGATGGGAAAAAAACAGTGAGGACAAAGACGGCAAGAAAACCAAATTTTTCAAACGTAAAATAGGGACAATTTAGTTAGGATATTATACCTGTCGATGTCTTCTGGCCCTGGTGGTGACCACTCCCTTCATTTCTCAGGCTGCTGTAGGGCTTCAGTTATATGTTAGGGGTTCTTTAATATTAGAGACACTTTATCTGTTATTGACATTATGGGAGTTTTAGGATTTTCAATTTTCTCGGCAATGAAAGCTCTACTGTGTCTGGCTCCTGATCCCCTGAACTGTTTAAATTTGTCAAACATGTGCCTTGTATATAAAAATCAAAGTTGGTTCTAAGCAGGGCCGGACTGGGACAAAAAATAGGCCCGGGCATTTTAGACTGAGCAGCCCAATCACGTGAGAACCACTGACAAGCCCCACCCCTCATAACAGGGGGTGTAGCCAAACACAGAAGCACAATTGAGAGGCAGGGCCGGCCACTAGTAAGTACAAGAGGGCTACAGCTGACACCCAAGCCTTGCTACAACCAATACACAAACCTTGCAACAATATATGAAGCTTGCTATAAAGAATAACTGTGAAAAATAAGTCAAGGCAACTAGACTTCAGAAATTTCTGAATTGAGAAAGCTGGTTGGATGACCAGTAAAACATCTTCAAGAAAAATACAGAAAGTCCAGTTGCCTTGACTTATTTTTTTACAGATATACCATGACCTCGATGAATGAGAACCTTCACAGACATATTGCTATAGAGAATCAGATCTCACTGGCCCCCCAACCCCTCTGGCATTCTCTGCACTAAAGTAGCTAACACTCTAATGTCCCCCCAAAGTCACAAACTATTATTATACATTTATATAGCTCTGACTTATACCGTAATCCTGTACAGAGAACACTGAACCAGTCACATCAGTCTCTGTACAGAGGAGCTTACACTCTAATGTAGAATACCATTAGCTATAGGAAGACTAAAAATCCCAGCAATACATTATACAGCAATACAGAATAATAGTATATGAATTTGGTACATACTCTGTGCTGACGCTCTGCTCCGGGGTACCAGCCTGAAGTCTCGGGCAAAGGGTTTCAGGAGGGGAAAATGGGCAGCCAGCGGAAGCCCTGTAAGAAGGCACTGCGTGGTTCCCCAGAAGGCTGCTGTGCGGGACCTAACACAGCTGAATCAATTTGAAAAATTAAATTGCCGAGGTCACTTGTAACACAGAGGTCAGTGGTGGAATGCAGAGTACAGAAGTCAGCGGTGCAACGCAGAGTGCAGAGGTCAGCCGTGTGATGCAGAGGCCAGCGTTGTGAGGCACAGTGCAGAGGTCAGTGGTGTGACGCAGAGTGCAGAGTTCAGTGGTGTGATGCAGAGGTCAGCAGTGTGACGCTGAGTGCAGATGTCAGCAGTGTGACTTGCAGTGAAGAGGTCAGAGGTGTGACGCAGAGTGCATAGGTCAGCAGTGTGACTTACAGTGCAGTGGTCAGCGATGTGATGCAGAGTGCAGAGGTCTACGGTATGAAGCAGAGTGCAGAGGGCAGGGTGTGATGCAGAGTGCAGAGGTCAGTGGTGTGATCTACAGTGCAGAGGTCAGCGGTGTGACTTACAGTGCAGAGACCAGCAGTGGGGGGGTTTCTGGTCTCAGGTGAAGCCTCCAGTCCAGCATGATGCCCAGCCACCTCCTTGTGCCCTCACTTCAGGACCCGCTCTTTCTCTGCCAATGGTAGCCCTGCAGTCTTCCTCCCAGCCTATGGCAGCTGAAGTGGGCAGAGGAAGTTGCAGGTGGCCACCAGCAGTGGCCTTTCAGAAAGGCAGCCAGTGTTCTGTCGAAAACTCCAACTCCTCGAGATCTAAAACGACCTGACTTAGTTAAAAGTAAGAGGTTTGGCCGAGAAGGCTGTACTGCACGTGCGCCACCCACGGCATTTCAAAAATACACATACTACAGAGCAATAAAGTATTAACATGAACTAGGATCAGACTAATCCAGCACGTTATTAATCTGAGTTGCCCCACTCAATATGGGCGCAACCGGCGGACATATTGAGTGGGGCAACTCAGATTAGAACATTGGCTTTTCTCCTCCTTATGAGCTGCAGAGAAGATTGTGGCAGTGCAGTGTCTGTGCTGATTTCCCCGCAGCTGCGATCCCTCCTATCAGCTCTCTCTCTCTCCTCCCGTCTGCTCTGTAGCTGCAGCAGCCGGGAGGAGAGAGAGAGCTGACAGGAGGGGTTGCAGCTGTGGGGACCTCAGCACTGCCACGATCCTCTCCGCAGCTCATCCACAGAACCAGCTCCCCACCCCCGCACCATTAGGGGGCTAGCAGCTTCGGGCATAGCGGGCCGGCATGGGCCAAACATTAGGCCGGGAAAGTGCCCAGTATGCCCGATGGCCAGTCCGGCCCTGGTTCTAAGATAGAACTCTAAAGCCTCACCACTCAGCTCTTCCATAATATGTCAGATGTCTGAGTTAATAACACATAATTCTGACATAACATCTCTGAGCACCAAGATAATGGAGTTGATTTACTGAAAGCAGTCTGTTCACTTTTCATTGGAATTTACATTTAGCTTAGTGAATGAGGTAAAGCTCTGTTGACTTCCATTATCCGAATATGTGCAGGCAAAAATACTGTTTTTGATTTTCCTTGCATGTGATCAGTAGTTCTTTGCAAAGTGAATTTTTACTGTATTTATCAAGCTAAAGTTAAAATTCCCTTGCAAAGAGAACATTCTATTTGCCTTTAGTAAATCAACTACAATATGCGATAACACAGAAATTTAGGGCAGTAACAGGGAATTATGAGGTGAAGCTCTACTGACTTCAATCATCCATTTTATTTTTAATTTTCCTTGCGCATAATTGGGAAGTGAATTTTCCCCATATACACTAAGCTAAGTGAAATTCCATTGCAAAGTGAACATGATTCACTCCTTTAGTAACTCTACCCCCTAATGTTCCATCTACAGTGGTAAATCTGTTGCATATCTTTGCACAACTATCAAATAACTTGCAAACATACAAAATAACTATTACATATACTTTGCAGGCAGCCTGATTTGCAGTAGATGTGTGTGTGTGTGTGTGTGTGTGTGTGTGTATGTATATATTTTGTAAATATTTTATTATATCATTTCATGTGACAAAATTGGGCCCAATTGGCCATTTCCCTCCCAGGTGTCATGTGACTCATTAGTGTTACAAGGTCTCAGGTGCGAATGGGGAGCAGGTGTGTTAAATTTGGAGTTATCACTCTCAGTCTCTCATACTGGTCACTGGAAGTTCAACATGGCACCTCTCGGCAAAGAACTCTCTGAGGATCTGAAAAAAAGAATTGTTGCTCTACATAAAGATGACCTAGGCTATAAGAAGATTGCCAAGACCCTGAAATTGAGCTGCAGCACAGTGGCCAAGGCCATACAGTGGTTCCACTCAGAACAGGCCTCGCCATGGTCGACCAAAGAAGTTGAGTGCACGTGCTCAGCATCATATCCAGAGGTTGTCTTTGGGAAATAGACGTATGAGTGCTGCCAGCATTGCTGCAGAGGCTGAAGGGGTGGGGGGTCAGCCTGTCAGTGCTCAGACCAACCAAAGATCAAGGTTTGCAACAAATTCCAAATATTGCTTTGAAATCCAACACTAAAGATCTGACATTCTTCTACCTAAAAGCAATAAAAACCTGTATGTACAGGGAAAGACATTTTCATGTTTTAGTGTGAAGAATACCACATCAATCCTGCATATTAATTATACAATACATGAAATATGGCCATCGAACAATTAAGCCAAGGATAGGAGGAGGCAGAACATTTGTTCACATTGCAAATTTTTTAATGTAAAAATAAAAACCACAGGAAATATAATAGCTTGAACAATTACATATCTAAAAAGGAAAGAAATAAGCATATGCTAGGGTAGTAATAAGCATATGCTTTAAGGTGGGAATGTGAAGCCTGATTCTGCCTTGATTTAAAGTGACACTAAACTTAGGAGTTAAATCTAAAAAATGCATTTAAATACCTTAACTATTAACAAAAATTTATTTTATTTGTGTATCACTCAGCTGTAGATCCTCAAATCCTCTCTGAATTGGTACTGACACTGTCCTTCATTCTGGAGGGGGGCTACTTTTGTTCTCCATGGTCCCTGTGTGTGTTGTAAGGTAGCCACCGCTTTAAGCTCATTACTGTGATAGACTATAACTTCAAAACAAAAAAGTAAACTAAACACGAGATTGGAGTACATTATGGGAGCAAGCTTGGAGCGGTGGCTACTTTACAACACACACAGGGACCATGGAGAACAAAAGTAGCCCCCCTCCAGAAGGAAGGACAGTGTCAGCACCAATTTAGAGATGATTTAAGCATCTACAGCCTATACACAAATAAGATACATTTTGTTAATAGTTGGGGTTCTTGAATGCATTTTTAAGATTTCACTCCTGAGTTTATTGTCACTTTAATGGCCCAATGCAACCATAGAGAGAGGATTGGGCCATATAGGAATACCCCAGAGGGAGATATCATTGACAAAACTTGTTATCACACAGAGATGTTCTAAGAATATAATTAATCCCACTGCATTGCATTTTCATTTTGCCCTAGTCACAAGTTATTATCCCAGCGGGTGCAAGGATGTTAAAATGCCTCACCACCACCTTAGCACTACCCCTCAAACTTGTTTTTAAGGATACTTTGATCTGATCTGACCTCTCGATCTGGACTGATACACCTCTCCTGCAATTACCAGATTTATGTTTGCAGCATGTAGAATGAATGTCCCAAGATGGGTATCAACTACACCTCCCTAACTGGATCTCTAAATTAGATACATTGATCAATATGAAAAAAAAAGTAGGAATGTTCTGATACCAAGTACCGTACTTGGTACAAGTACAAGTACAGATACTTTTCCAGCTCCAAGACTAGACTAGAGAAAAACTCAAAACTTAGGAGGCAGCTGGCTACTGGGGGTTCCTGGGATTTGTTCATCCCTGTTTTAATGTATGATTTGTTATCTATCTATCTATCTATCTATCTATCTATCTATCTATCTATCTATCTATCTATCTAGATATATATATATTAGGGTTGCACAGATACCAAGTACAGTACTCGGTACAAGTACGAGTACATGTACCGATACTTTTGAGCTCCAAGACTAGAGTAGAGAAAAATTTTAAAATTAGGAGGAGGGGCTGATATTTCCCTTTTAAAACAGAGAAAGAGATTGAGGACACAGAGTCCTTTATCTCTTTTTCTGCAGCCCCTGTTATAAATCAACAGGCATCTTCTATACTGAGTGTTCCTGTTCATTCATGGCATGAGAACAGAGTATGTTTACTATAACCACCACTATGAATAAACAGGAGGTGATGTAGATCACTTCCCATTAATAATTGAGGATTGAGTAAACATACGCTGTCCTCAATTATTTACAAACACTTAGCAGTCACTAATCGCTGAGTGTTTGTACCGCTCTCCTTCCTGACACACTGCCACAGGAGGCTGAGCGAGCGGAGCTTAGCCTGCTGTGACAGCGCTGGCTGTCTGCCCCCACATCGCTCTACTTCGATCTGTGACAGGAGGCTGAGCGGTGCGGGGAGGAGAGACGCCGGCCGCGTTTCCTCCCGCAGCGCTCGGCCGCCTGTCACAGTTTATCTCCTCTCCACTGGGACACAGAGCAGCACCCAGCGGGGAGGAGAGAAATATATATATATATATATGTATATATATATATATATATACTGTATATATATCTAGGGATGCACCAATACTATTTTTTCCAGACCAAGTACATGTACACATGATACTTGTCCAATTACTCACAGATACCAATTACTGACTTTTTCTTTCTTTCAAATATTTTATTTTATTTTCAACAACACATATTAAGACACATTTATCATACAAGCATACAATAAAATAAAATCTATCTGGAGATGACATTACTTATCTAGCCCTATCGGTTTCCTATTCTCATCCCAATGCCACTATACAAATATATACGGATAGACTTTAGTAGAGAGGAAACAATGTTTCCATTATATTCGTTATTAGAGAGGGTACGTTCTCATATAGGTAGATTTTGCCAGTCATTATTCTGACTCTCCTTGCATTTACCTACTTTTTCTTTTAACTGACTTTTTCTCATGGGTCATGTGACAGTTTTTCTAAAACAATACAGATTATTAATTTCAGGACATCGGTGGAACACCAGAGCCAGGTCCTAGCTGCAACTGCTGTGACCCAGGTAGTTCTTGTGAAAATGCCAAATATCGGCTCTGGTATCTGAACTGGTTCAAAATGGGGAGCAGGGAAGAGGGAGACAGCAACTGTTCTTGAGTTGACTTTGGCAGAGCTTTCTTGTTGGTCTGGTAGGCAACAGGGTTAAAATATAAACTTGATCTTTCACTATTTATGCTCCTTTACCATTTGAATATACTGTGCATCTTTGTATGTGTATGTTGTGATGTTACATATTTTCTTTAATGATGTGTGATGCTTCACTACTGCGCTAAATACCACTGTAAGAAGAGTACCTTGTTGTTCGTTTTAATAAGCAATGTAACCTTTGGATAAATAAAATCTTATTTAAAAAAAATGAAAAATGTCTCACCACCAGCCAAAAGTCATCTTCACTTCACATTAAATGCAATTATTAAGTCAAATTGACCAGCTTTTCTGATCCCTGTGTGTGTGTATGGGGGGGTGTGAATTGCCCCTCAAAAACACTTCTCCCCAGAGCTATATTTACCATAATGACACTAGTGGATCAGTGCTAAGAACAGTTGTTTAGAGTGGGCAGTGCCAAGCCTCAAACTTTACGGTCCAGTGCAAACGCACAAAATGTTGCATGCAGCATTTTTCTGCGTTGGCACTGGACCAGAACGCAGGAAATGTTTTGCCACGCGTCTGATCACACTGCGGGTGGGGGGCGTGGCTGCAGTGCAATTGACTTCAATGCACCACAACGTCCCCTCTCACCCCAGAATGAAGGGGGGAGTTTAGTGTGCGATTACAGTGCATTTCGGCAGCTACCTCTCTGGAACGCACCGTAATCGGTGTAACTGGCCCTAACTGTTTTCTATAAGTGGGGTATACTAATATCAGCTTAAGTCACTGACAAAATTAAACAGGTCCAAAACAGAGTCTGAAGGTGTCTTAAAAGCTAAGCACACAGAGTGGAGAACAACCAGAGCTGGATTTACCATTAGATACAGAGATCTGGTGCCTATAGACTAGAGGGGTATAGAGAAGGCTTGTATATTGCAAATGTAATCTGCCCCAACTGGACAATGACAGAACTACATTATGGTCTTAAAAATAATATGAAAATTTGATCCTGGCCTACTCACTCTTGGCTGGATCATGACAGTCTTTAGCAATTCTTAGGTGAGTGTTCTGATAAAAAAACAACTCTATGCCTTGTATAAGACAGACCCTGAATATAAATATGCGAGTTGGCAATACAACATTAACAAATATCTTAAATCATATAAATCACAATACTTCTGTTATTTAGGCACATTTCTTTAATTAAAATGCACCTGTGTATTGGGCTGAAAGACACTATTATCAAAAGTCCTAGGAACAAGACGGCATGCATGTTCAACAGTAATGAGTGAAACTACCTTGAACCTCTATGCTATTGCCCTATTAGCACTGCAAAACATAATTTATACAGTATATCTCGCTCATTTTGACATCTTTGTCAATGCCTTATAGGCATTGAAAATGTTGTCATATGGATTGCTAAAGGTCAGAATGATGATCGGGTCACATCAGGGGCGTCCCGAGGCTGGGTGACACCCGGAGCGGACGCGATGATGTCATTGCGCACGCGCGGCAGTATTCTGATACTATTCTGAGAGAGGAGGGGACAGTCACCCGGCGGGATAAGGTATGCCACCGGGTCCCCTCCTCTCTCCTGATACTGTCGGGTGTTCGGTCCATGACCGAGCGCCCGTCTTTTCTGAGGGGGGTGACACCAAAATGACTGTGAGTTTCTATTTGAACTTCAGGGACATGGCAACGTATCAAACTGATAAAGGAGAAAGTGATAATTTTCAAATTGTATTTTGGTTATCTTTTTCTTACAGAGCATAGACATATATAACTCTGCACAAGCTAGTGTAGCACTCCCCTGACCCTCAGAAGCCTGTGGTTGACCCCCAAAGGCAGGGAGGGCTAACATCTCACTCTCAGGGGTAAATCTTTAGCTAAAAAAAACTTACCCAGTTTATGGGACACAATCAGTAAATTGGGCTCCGGTCACTTTAAGGACCTTTTAAATACTTTTTTTTAGAACAGTCAAACTGGGAAAGAGGGTAAAGGGCTTCAGACGTCCATGATGAATAGACTCAAGACTCACCAATCCTTACAGCTTCCACAGCGCAGAAACACTTTAGTTGGACAGAGCATGACACTGGGTAGTAGAGCAACAGCTGAATAGAGCATAAGCATGAGATCTTCCCTGAGAGAGACACCAGACTTGTTCCTGAGGTCCATGCCATCCTGGCACCTGCAGCAGTTATAGGACTCCTCTGGTTCCCCTTTCTAGATACTTCCAAATCCCACCAGGTCCACATGTGGCCTGCTCCAGGCTTGAGGCCTAATCAGCTTCTCTAACCTTTTACATTCCACCCCCAGCCTAGGCCCAGGGGCGGACTGCCCGAGCACATAGCAATTACTGAGTATTTATGCACTTCCCCAGCATACACCACTGGCCATGAAACTCCTAGTGATTGGCTGTTGAGGCATAGACACTCCTAATGTTCCCCTATTGGCTACCCTACTCTGTGGCAGGGTCACACCCCACTACAGGTAGGTGCAATCAACAGCAGAACACCCAGAAATGACCAAGTGATACCAGACTACAAATCAGCAAAACTGATTACCGTTCCAGCAACATTAACAGGGTTATTCACAAAAGTTTGGAGAAGGCAGGAAAGGTGAACAATCTAGGCCAAAATAGCTGATTTGGAACAATTCTCCAATTCAGCTCACTTTCCAGTTCAGCTATGTTGTCCTAGATTGTTCACTTCTCCTGCCTTCTCCAAACTCTTCACCCTTTTGTGAATAACCCTGTAAATTTAAGAAGCCCTTTCACTTAAGGTGGAAGGGGCTACACTAGTTATTTCTGTCTTCATAGTTTGCATCCAAGGATGAGAGGTAACATAAAAAAGGAACACATGTTTCTCTACACAGTATAACATGTTATGCATATTGGAAATAGTGGATACTGTCTTCTACAGTAGAAGTGTGTTAGTGTACTGCCATAGTAACAAATCAATTTTCATTTTAAGAAGGGTCAGAAAATGGACAGAAGAATCTTATTGGCTCTTGTGTGTAACACAGATAAAGTTTTGCATTTTATTACAGGAGGTCTTATATACATTAAAGGCTATGTTTACTATGTTTCCTGCTAAACTCATACTCAGGGTGTAGCATGAAACATGGTCATATCCATATTCCCCTTCCCACATCCCACACCCCCCTCAAAATTGCAGTGTTCTTCTCCCAGCATGCTCCTGTCAGAATTATAATTTGGAGCAGCTGTGCATGTGTCTGTGAAGGTTCTCATTCATCCAGGTCATGGTATATCTGTAAAAAATAAGTCAAGGCAACTGGACTTGCTGTATTTTTCTTGAAGACGTTTCACTGGTCATCCAACCAGCTTTCTCAATTCAGAATTAATTGAGTTGAGAAAGCTGGTTGGTTGCCTTATTTTTTACAGATAAAGCTGTGCATGGCTCTGCCCACACAGTCGTTTCATTAATTCACAAATCCTTTGATAGGATCTGTGCATTTAGAGACTACAAGAGAATTTAGAGACTACAAGTGTGTTCTGCCACCACGATAGAGAGATTTGTACAAGTGCGGTGATGTCACTACACTTGCAGTCCATTCAAAGTTCCTCCTTTCCCTTAGCTGCAAGTCTAGTTGGACCGGGGATGAATGGAGGAATAGTCTGCAGGAGCCAAAGAACTACACCCATGATCCACTGATCGCAGTTGCAATGCTCTACAGACTCAAATGCAAAAAAAAAAGCAAATTTTTCACTTTAAATTGTTATTAAACCCTCACGTGTTTTTGCATATATCTACTACTAGCAAGCAGTAGATATATGCAAAAACATTTAAAAAAATGTAAAAATAACTTTTCAAAAGGGTTAAAACTTACCTGTGTCTCTGCCACGCGCTCCCGTCCATAGATCTGAAGATTCTTGGGGGGCCCCAAAGGATCTTGGGACAGGCACATGCGCAGTTCAGATCTTTGGCCGGGAGACGGGGGGAAACACAGGGTAAGTTGATGCAGCAGCGTGCACCAGCACAGACTCCGTGGGACAGGAATTGCCAGTTATGAGAGGGTAGTCGGCGGTGGATCGGTGACTGGCACCAGCACTGGAGGGACTCCTGAAAAATTACTGTAAAGAAGAAGATGATCGAATCAAGAGGCATAATTGAAGGTAAGTCCTTACACTAGCTTGGGGGGGGGAATTTATTTATTTTGCAATAGACTATGAATTTAAATATAAATCTTAAACTGTGTCACGCTCACAGTTTAAGATTTATATGTTTTAATCATTTGACTATATTTGTGTTGCTGCTTTCACATATTTGGCGCGGGATATAAATATACGAATTTAAATTTGCTGTTCATTTCTTTTTTCCATTTAATTTATCCGCCCGGGAGAAGGTGAAATAAGAAATGAGGGCGTAGCTTTCACAACTGTTACTGCTCTCTGATGTATTCAGATATACGCACGTGTGATGAGGGCAGCAGAACAGCATTAAAATATATGTAAACCTTGGGGGCGTGGTTAGATGGCCGCTTGAACCAGACGTGTTTTCTAGCAGCTCCGCCGGGATCACTTAAACCTACAACCTATCATATCGTTTTTTGATCCGAGCGGCGCACAGGAGACCTTGTCAGCCAAGATGGCGCCTCCCGAACACCGGACCCCGCGTGGAGGGCCGAAGGCTGCAACACACTCCCAGCTCACACAGGAGGGATCGGACCTGTCCCCCTCTACTGACTCTTCCGGATCCCAGATGTCACCAAGGGACAGATCCCCTTCGGGATGCCGAGAATCGGGGGGCGAATCGGAGGACGGAGTGAGTACCTGGGCTGGGGAGGGGAGAGCCGCAGTATGCCCGTCACCTGCCCCTATAGAGACAGATGGGTCGCCCGCAGTGGAACACAGGGGAGGTGGAATGGAGGCTATACCCATGAGCCCGGAAGATCTGATACCACTCCCAGTCACCCCCCCGGCTCCGACCCCCAAAACAGGGGCCCCGCCACGGGACGCTACGCCTAGGCCACAGAGAGGCCCTAAAGCCGGGGGTTCAAGTAGACAAGCTCCCCCAAGCCATCGGAGCTCATCTCAGGAATTACACGTCCAGCACGGCTCTCCACCCGTGATGACACAGTGCCACCTAGTGTCCCCCGAGATGCAGACACCAATACAGACTGCAATCCTGCAATCTACCCAGCAACAAGTTGATTCAGAGCAGTTGGCATATTGCGGTGATCGTGATTCAGCGGGAGCCCAATCTTTTTCAGTGCCAGATGAAGAGGAGTATTCTTCATGGAGGGAATATATTAAACACATTCCTACTAAGAAAGATTTTAAACTCCTAATACACGAAGTCAGAATGACTTGTAAAACTGAAATACAATCTCTTCGCGAAGACTTCCGTCACTTAGCTCAACAGGTGACGGAAGTGGAAGAAGACCTACAGACGACTAAAAAGGAGGTTCACAAGCTGCAATCTCGATCGGTAGATCACTCTTTTGAGATTCGTGAATTGCAACGCAGAGTGGAAGACCTAGATAACCGGGGTCGTCGGAATAATCTGAGGATTAAGGGGATGCCAGAGGTAGAAGGTCAGGAAGATCTCCCAGCTAAACTGCAAACGCTGTTTAATACGGTCCTTGGGGTCCCTGCGACACAAAAAGTGGAGCTGGACCGAGCACATAGAGCGCTACGCCCTCGAGGCTCATCATCGACCCCGAGGGATGTCATATGCAGACTCCATCACTATCCCCTTAAAGAGGAAATACTGCGGAAATCCCGTAACCTACAAAACATAAACTTTGAGGGAGCCCCGCTCCAGATCTACCAAGACCTCTCATGGTACACACTGCAGCAGCGACGCCTTCTACAGCCACTGCTAACTTTGTTACGGGACAACAATATCCCCTATCGTTGGGGGTATCCTTTTAGTCTTTCAGCCCGGAGAGATGGGAGGAGTGCTATCTTGCGAGTTCCAGAGGACTTACCTACTTTCTGCGCAGACCTGCGGTTGGGTTGTCCAGTCCTGACAGGATGGGATCCTTTACCCAAACTGGGTCCGGAACCTGCTGCATGGCAAAAGGTCACTCCCGGGAAGCGGAATGTCAGCATGGAAGTAAATACAACCACTCCCTTCCGCAGACCGCCGCGTCCTAGGGAGGCTTCCATTCCGAGACGTCCCCGCTGAGACCAGAGATTCCCCCAATCGTGGAGGCCTGGGACGGCGGCATTTCGTGTTTTATGGAGTGGCACTGAGCATTGCGGTGTTGTCTAAAACCCTCTTAAGAAACAGTTTTGTTTTTTGACCCTGATGGACTAATATTGTCTGGTCACCTGACCAGGTTGGTCTAACTGCTCCATGCTAGGCAACCCTTGTTGTTACCTTAGGACAGGAAGTGTGTTCATGGCAGGATCACCAGCTATGAATATAGGAAAAACGAATACTTCTGGAACAACCACATCTAAGAACCGATAAGCTGAACTATATCACATTAAGGTTTCAATACACTTTGATATGCAAACATCTAAGGCCTACGATGCTACGTAGAAGAAAAATAACCTTATGTGACAATTTAACATTGATAGATGTCTCCGCCAACTGCAAAGAGATAAATAAGCAGGTGATGAATAAACAGCACTTCAAGTAAAGACATTACACCACATGCAAAAAATGACGCCAGGCACCTAGGAACTGTGGGTGGCCGAAGGTTAGCCATTTCATGCCCACTCCATAAAGCAGACTTAATCGCTTTCAATATTTTCTGTTAAAAAGGACGCTTAATGAGCCAATTTCACAAGCCCAGAGAAACTGATTATTATCTCTGAGTTCCAACAGAGTTGGTTGTTTTCCAAGAGCTGGTTTTTACTTGACGGGATAAAAAAAAAAAACCCCTCTAAAGCAAATATTGTCAGGGAAATGGAAAAGATGCACTAGATGGCACTGTTGCTCTTTTTTGTGAAATCTCTCCAAATGTCTAAGAGAGCCACATACCCATGCTGGACAAGGAAGCCGGAGTACTGTCAGATCTGTAAAACGAAGAGATGTAATCAGAAATATATCTGGATACACCATTGGACGCACTTAACAAAATGCATACCGTACTGCAGTACTTATCATATATCTGCCTCTTACAGGGACGTTCTCTGTACCTATAGATTAAGCCAGTCTCCGTATGAAACTCATGACAATTAACAGATACAGATCTCAATAACTGCAGGATGGAGGTTTTCATGCTATCACTCACTGTTACTGTGATGCCTTGCTGATAGATGGGAGGCTCAACCAGAGAAGTGTCCCTTCTTTCTAGACTGATACTAAACGAGAGAAATACTTCACTGATTATGAAAGTAACTCACTGGCGCTAAGATTGGATTGCTGTGATTTTTATATTTCAGCAACATCTAAAAGCAGAACTCTGGGCAAATCAAATCTTTACCCTTGCAGTGGGGCTACTCCCACACTGCAAGTGTTAAGTGCTTGCTTTGTCTCCGGAGCTAAAATAACAAATCTATACTCACCTGAACCACGATCCTGGCTTGCTCTTACACAGCTTCCTCAAGCCTGTCTTCTATTCCGCTCCAGCGATTGTATGTCCCTTAGCTTCCTCACATCCACTAAATTGGACTTGATGACTCACAGGACCTTAGACCACTGGAGTGGAAGGGGAGTGAAGCTGAAGGTAGTAATCTAAGAGCAAGCCGGGATCATGGTTCAGGTGAGTATAACTTAATCCTTTCAGTGCTGGGGTAGTCCCACTGCAAGGCTTAAGATTTGATTTGCCCAGAGTTCTGCTTTAAGTTATAACATGAAGTACAATGTCAGAGCCAGTAGATAACAGTAACAAATGGGTCACTGATTTGTGTTTTATCTTATAGCCATGTACACTACAATACACTGGGGTTGATTTAAAGGCAAGTAGACTGTTTACTTTCCAAGGGAATTTTCCCTTAGCTTGGTGAATGTGGTGAAAATGTTACTTTTCAGAGACTACCCAATCACTTGAAAGGAAAAAACAAAACAGTATGTTTGCTTGCACATGATTGGATGATGGAGGCCAGTAGAGCTTTACCTCATTCACTTACAAAGTAAACAGTCTATTTGTGTTTAGTAAATCAACAGTCTAACATCGGTAGTTTGTAAAATGCTAGAGGGCATAATAAAGGATTATCTGGTAGAATTTGTTAGTCTGTGTACACCTGTCTATCCCACCAACAGGGTGTCCCTATAATGAGGTAGCCCGAAGCAAATGCATTGGAGGCATCTCGTTGGATCACGTGTGGAGGGGGGGTGTGCAACCCCCTTTGCAGACAGAACGTTACAGGTTGCAAAGAGCTCTTAGCGGTGTCCCGCCCAGTTCCTGGCAACCAGTGGCATCAGTGTGCTGGGTGTAAAGCTGAACAGAGGTACCATGCTCCCCTGCCACCCCCGGTAATGCATGCACCACCACCCCACCCCTAGTAACATGCACAGCCACCACACGTGCACCCCACCACTCTAACATGCACCGCCAGCATCAACTCAGGTGGCGAAAAGTGTAGGCATACCCCTGCACATCAGTGAGATTGTTGGAGATTCCATTCCAAAACCTGAAGTATTAATATGAAGTTGGCCCTCTCCTTGCAGCTATAAAAGAAACAACTCTACTAGAAAGGCTTTCCACAAGATTTTGGAGCATGACCATAGGAATCTGTGCCCATTCAGCCAAAACAGCATTTGTGAGGTCAGCTACTGATTTTGGATAAGAAGACCGGGCCTACAATAAGCTTTTGTTTTCATCCCAAAGGTGTTCAGTAGAGTTGAGGTCAGGGCTTTGAGCAAGCCACTCGAATTCCACCACACCACACTCATCAAACCAGGTCTTTATGGACCTGGCTTGTCAGGAGATCCAGAGATATAGGCAGAGATATAGTCACGTGATATTATGTGCAAATCTTGACTTATATATATTAAACTAATTATTCTGATTCAGCCCACAAAATGAATGTTCTCAGTATTGGGTCTATTCACTCAAACACAACAGTAATCTTATTACTATGCTTTATTCGGTAAATCCTGTTTTTAATTCACTAACCATTGTATCCCAAGGATAAGCTGAATTTACAACACCTACATTGTAGAACTGATTTCTGCAGCATTTTGTATGTACACGTCAATTAACAAAGATTATTGCACATTTTCGCTCCTAAAAATACCTTCTGGCTGGCAGTAACTTGGAAGTTCTTTTAGCAGTCTATTAAAGGGAGCAAAAATAGAAGCCGTTCTAGATTAAAGAGGAACTTTACCCTTATCTTTAAAATAACAAAACACACAATTTTAAAAATGTTTAGTAATGGCAATCTACAAACACATATTCTAGATAATTGCCGGCTTTGTAGTCTTTGCATACCTTATTTCTCTTTTAATTTCCAGTCTTCTGACATTGGCCATGTTAACTAAGGGCAGGATACTAGATCTCACTTTACTTCCTGGAACTCTGACACATGTGACTAGGACATGTGACCATGCACATCATCTCAGGGGACAAAAATGCCTTTCCCTGAGATCTCATGAGATTACAGATGAGATTTCTCAGCAATGCATTGCTGATGTAACCAGGCCCAGGATGCAACGCTTGGACACGATTACATCATTTGTGCCAAAACTGGACCCGGAAGGGGATGAACTCTATTTGTAAGTAAATGAAAAAAAAGTTTGTTTAACTAAAGAATTTAAGACAATTTTAAATCACCATGCAGAGCTGAATGCAGATGTGATATTTAGTGAAAGTGGGTAAGGTCCACTTTAAGATAAAATAATGGCTCATTGAAGTACATCTACAGGCTCCTATGTGACATTCTAAATAGGTCCCAAATCTAGTTATTATATGCAACTACTCTTCACTTAACGATCTACCTGTTTAGTGACTGGTCAGACATACAACCAGCTCTCCGATCAGTCGGTATTGTACATTGTACAAGAACTTGGGTCAGGCTCATCTGGCATCATCTGGATCACTTTCTCAATCTCAGTCTTGTTCCAGCAGTTGGTCACAGAGCCCTAGCTAGCTCCTTTTGTGCCCGAGGCAAGAACAAAAATTGTGCCCCCGAACAGGCATGTGACGTCAACTGACGACACGCATGCATGGCATCATGTGATATCATGCCTCCAGGATGTTTTTTTTTAATTTTTAATTTATTTTGTATTATTGTTTTTTACTGTTGGGGGGGCTTTGTGGAAATATCAGGGGTCTAAGCAGGGGTCTAAATATTTACTATGATCCAGTTTATGAATGGATAGAAACCTTTCTGAGTGCTACTACCCATTCAGAAAATCACAAAGGAACATGAAGTGATGTAAAGCACTTTCCTGTTCATTCATAACTGGGGACACATATTACTTTGTATCCCCAGTTATTTACAAACACTGGAGTGATCACCTGATATTTACCGATCCTCCGCTCTCCATCCTGAACCGCTCGGCCACGCACAGAGCGGCAAAGCCTGCAGCTTCTCTTTGGATGCCCGCTGCCCTCCCCCACCTGTATAGGCAGAGGCAGCGGGGATCCGAAGAGAAATGAAGCGCTAAAGCCGGTCGGGAGGGGCGAGAAGGGAGCGCTGTCACTTCAGGATGGCTGAGCAGTGAGGAGAAAGAGAGCCGCCGGCTGTCAGATCCTGGCCGATCTCTCCTTACCACTCCGGTCCTCTTTTCCTTGCTTAGAGATTAATTTGCTTAACCTCCCTGGCGGTATGATTATGGAGGATTTTAGCATGCCAAATCGGGACATCGTTTTTCATGGCAATTTGTTATTTTATATTGTAGGACTGTAATTCTTAGTAAATCTTAGGAATAACTCACCTAAATCTGTCCAAACAAGAGTCCAGTAGACATCCCAGGTATGATAAAGTTTGAAACCCCAAATCATGCATTATAAAATAATAAATAATTATAAGAAATTATAATATAATAAATAATTATACAAAATTATAATATAATAATAAAAAAATGGATCGGGAATACCGCCAGGGAGGATAAAGACCAAGTCGTAGGAACAGAACTCAAGTGAGGAGTGTCTGCAATGCCCAAGCTTAAAAAAAAAACAAAAAAACTTCCTTTACCTCTCTTGAGTGAGTCAAACCTTCCTTTATTTTTGCCATACATGCTCCCAGACACTGCAGTTCACAGTAGGAGGGTTTGATGCTGTCAATCTAGAGAGCAGTGGGCAGGGTTAGCTGTGTCCAGCGCTAGGCTTGCAAATCAACAGCGATAATGCTGATAGCCACACCCCCTTCAATGTCTTCTCATCCCACTGCAATGCCTACAAGCAGAGTATACCTAAGGGTGAGAACATTGCTATACATTCCAGAGGAGTGCAGCAGTGTTGTCACCTCTATGTAGAAAGCTACATGAGGTGGACTTTATTGGCAGAACAAACAAGTATTTGTGACCTTTTATGAGATACCTAAAGGAAAACTGAAAGAGAAAATGCATTTATAAAAAGGTGCTGCAGCACTTTTTTTAATGGGGGGTTATTCTTCTACTTTAAATAAAATAGAAATTGATAAGAAAATAAAGGTTTTCAGTAGTTCAAAGTTGAAAAAATAATGATTGCATACGAGTGCAATCGACTATATAACAAAATGCACGATTGAGAGGTCACCAGCTTTGACGACATACAACTTCAAGCTGGCAAGACAGGTGATTTTACATTATATGTGACTTGTCCTTTCCAAGAAATAAGAAATAAATAAAATGCCCGAATTTCTACTTTAATAATAGTGTCTGGTAGACTGATTTTTAATAAGAACCATGTTATACAAGTGTCAATGAAAACATAATAACTGTAGAGATCTAACAGCATAAACGGTGGATCTATTTTTCATAAAGGTGTTTCTGCCACTAAGCTGATGTAATGGGTTTATTCTAAGGCCATGAAGTACAAAGTACTGTAAGCAAGACAATACTGTCAGGATTTGATATCTTAAAAACATGGCTCACAATGCCATTTTATTGGAATTAAAGTGGAGATACAGTATAAAATATAAAAAATTACAACTGTAGTGTAGGTTTGCTTAAAATCTGGAAAAACAATGATAATATTCTGTAAAAAACAATCTTCAGTATTACAATTTTCTTATATTTTTATCTTGTACATCACATTTTTAAATTCACTTAGTGAAGATGGAGTTTGTAACTAATATTAAAGTGACACTAAACTCAGGAGTTAAATCTTAGAAATGCATTAAAATACCTTAACTGGTAACACAAATGTATCTTATTTGTGTATCACTCAGCTATAAATCCTCAAATCATCTCTGAATTCATGCCGACACTGTCCTTCCTTCTGGAGGGTGGCTACTTTTGTTCCCCATGGTCTCTGTGTGAGATGTAAAGTAGCCACCGCTCCAAGCTCGTTCCCAGGATGGATTAAAAAACTTAATACAAATTATTACCTGAGCTTGAGATTGTAGTCCATTGTGGGAGCGAGCTTGGAATGTTGTTCATTCTGCATTGAAATCGCACAGCATGTTGTCACCCTGTGGACAGTCTTAGATAGACTAGTAATGTTAGATGGACTTTAGGGCTTTATTTATCAATGTTTTCACCCAAGATACACACATATTTCACCAAAGACTTTGCACATAATATTTAATTAGAAAATGTCTGACTCCTGCGTAAAGGTTGTGTAAATCTTGGGTGAAAAAGTAAGTAAGTGAAAAACAAATTAAAACCTATAACTACCACTAACAATTTTAATCAGATATAGCAACATTTATGTTTTCTTTTGGAAACAAAGTTTAATTTATATAAATAAAAGCTGACTGTTGTAAGTAACCCTGACAGTAATATTTGGTTTCTCCCAACTGCTCTAACTGCCACTTTTGTTGGACAGTTTGGCCTGTTAAAGTGGACCTTTGCCCATATCTTTAAAATAACAACAAACACACCTTTAGAAATGTTTAGTAATGGCAATCTACAGACAGATACTTTAAGATAATTGTAGGCTTTGTATTCTTTGCATACCTTATTTCTCTTTTCTTCCCCAGTCTTTTGACAGTGGCCATGTTAACTAAGGGCAGATTACTAGATCTCCCTCTACTGCCTGGATTTCTGGCACATGTGACTAGACATGTGACTAGGACATGTGACCTTGCACATCATCTCAGGGAGGAAAATACCTTTCCCTGAGATCTCATGAGATTACAGATGAGATTTCCCAGCAATGCTCTGCTGATAATAAGGCAATCCCAGTGTGCATTGCTTTGGGAAACTGAAGTCATTTGGCACTTTCAAAGCGGGAAGTGAATGCTCTGCAAGTATAAGTATTTCAAAATCACAGCATTTTAAACCTGACATGTCTATGTTTACACTTTAAAAGAAGTGAAATGTTATACGACTAAATGCCGCAAAATGATGAAACGAAAGTCAATGAGGCTGATTTCCTAATGTGGTTAAGAAAGCTAACTCACTAAATTGAGTGAATTTTCACTTCAGTTATACAGTCAAGTGAACAGCAAAATTGTGTTTAAGTTTTCCTTCAACTTTAGTAAAGATTCTCAACTTTAGTAAATCAGCCTCTGTGTTA
>NW_017307202.1:22629-35129 GCF_000935625.1 Nanorana parkeri
TATTTAATTAGAAAATGTCTGACTCCTGCGTAAAGGTTGTGTAAATCTTGGGTGAAAAAGTAAGTAAGTGAAAAACAAATTAAAACCTATAACTACCACTAACAATTTTAATCAGATATAGCAACATTTATGTTTTCTTTTGGAAACAAAGTTTAATTTATATAAATAAAAGCTGACTGTTGTAAGTAACCCTGACAGTAATATTTGGTTTCTCCCAACTGCTCTAACTGCCACTTTTGTTGGACAGTTTGGCCTGTTAAAGTGGACCTTTGCCCATATCTTTAAAATAACAACAAACACACCTTTAGAAATGTTTAGTAATGGCAATCTACAGACAGATACTTTAAGATAATTGTAGGCTTTGTATTCTTTGCATACCTTATTTCTCTTTTCTTCCCCAGTCTTTTGACAGTGGCCATGTTAACTAAGGGCAGATTACTAGATCTCCCTCTACTGCCTGGATTTCTGGCACATGTGACTAGACATGTGACTAGGACATGTGACCTTGCACATCATCTCAGGGAGGAAAATACCTTTCCCTGAGATCTCATGAGATTACAGATGAGATTTCCCAGCAATGCTCTGCTGATAATAAGGCAATCCCAGTGTGCATTGCTTTGGGAAACTGAAGTCATTTGGCACTTTCAAAGCGGGAAGTGAATGCTCTGCAAGTATAAGTATTTCAAAATCACAGCATTTTAAACCTGACATGTCTATGTTTACACTTTAAAAGAAGTGAAATGTTATACGACTAAATGCCGCAAAATGATGAAACGAAAGTCAATGAGGCTGATTTCCTAATGTGGTTAAGAAAGCTAACTCACTAAATTGAGTGCATTTTCACTTCAGTTATACAGTCAAGTGAACAGCAAAATTGTGTTTAAGTTTTCCTTCAACTTTAGTAAAGATTCTCAACTTTAGTAAATCAGCCTCTGTGTTAAAATGCAAAACTGTGAAATGTGTTGTGCTTATTTCAGATTGAAGCAAAAAAGATCAAAGTTATTGGTGACTATAGAATGGTATCTTATTTAGTGTTTTAATGAAGTAAATCTATATAATTTTCACAGAGAAGCAGTCATCTTGTTTAGCTCATAAAGTACTTATTCATTTACTTCTTAAAACAGAACTCCAGGAAAAATTATTATTACCCCCTTGGAGTGGGGCTACCCCCAAACTGCAAGGGTTAACTGCTCGTTTCGGTCTAAAATAACAAAGTTATACTCACCTGATCCTAGGAGATGGCCGGCTGTGACAGCGCTCCCTACACTTTTCTCCTACACTACAGCCACTACTACTGTTTATAGAACATGATGGTTTACAGGACCTTAGACTGCTGAAGCAGAGGGGGAGAGAGGCTCCAGGGAATGGTCTAAGAGCAAGCCTGTTTGGAGGATCAGATGAGTATAACTTTGTTATTTTCCTCCTTAGACACAAATGAGCAGTTAACCCTTGTAGCGTAAGGGTAGCCCCACCTCAAGGGTTAATAATCATTTTCCCACAAGTTTTTCTTTAATATTACTATTTTTATCCTATATATGTGTATATAAAAGGTGCATCACTAATAAACCATGTTCTTTAAAACAAAACCCACCTATCACCATGTCCATCAATAAACATGGCACACTATGCATAAGCAAGTTGATTGTGTTTGCCATCCCGGCCACATATTCCCAGTCTTTCTTGGCACATGTAACAGTCTGTGCAATCTCTTTTAGATCCACAATCAGACATAATCATACATTATATTTTATGTGAGCCCACACATCCTTAGGTTTCTGTGCAATTCTGTCAAAACTCAGTAGAGGGTACAATCAGATAACAATACATGTGGCCGGTTCTCTTGAACTTCACTATAGTTGCTAAGCTCAGTCCAAAATCTACATCCAGTAATTTACCATCACATTTCCGAATTACCCGTAGAAAAATCATCCATTTTCTGGTGACAGAATAAAACAAAACACACACAAAACTGAAAAGACCTTTGCTGGTTGGTGTTCCAGTTAAAGCAAAAGTGTTCTGCACGATCACATAAAACTAGGGCAACCATTTATTGAGCACATTATAAAATGAAATGAACACATTGCTATATTACCACTTTACAAGATAAATTGAAAGGCTTAATGTGAATAAGAAAGGCATCACAGCTAAAGTGTGCAGTAGTTAAGAGAAAATATATCATCTGTGACCACTTATTGGGAATAGTTTGCATTGAAAGCAATACTGGAACAAAGTCCCTTCACATATTAAAAAAAAAAAAATATTTTGAAGGATTTAAACAGGTAGTTTTAAATGGGTGAGTTGTACTAAAAGTAACCAAAAAGCACTATACAGTACAGCCTTCATAAAGATGGCATGGGAAGGTGTGCCCAAAAAGGCAAGGAGAGGGTAAAAGACTACTCACCAGTACTGCCTGTGGTGTTCCGGCCACTTGCAGAGAGATCAGCGTCCCTGGTTACCAGCTAACCAGGGACACTGATCTCCAGACAGCCCAACTCTCCCGGGCGCTCCGGAAGTCTCCCGCTCCCGGCCGCCCAGTAGAGAAACACTGCTTTTCTTTTTTTTTCTGACATCGGAGCCGTTGGCTGCCGTCAGAATAAAAAAAGAAAATCACCATAGGAATGCATAGCTAGATTCCTATTGGCTATTGCAAAGTGAAATAGCCAATAGGAATTTAGCTATGCATTCCTATGGTGATTTTTTTTTAAATTATTATTATTCTGACGGAAGCAGAACCGCCCGACCAATAGAAAATAGTTGGGCGGAGCTATCTGTCACTGCTAGCTATGCCCAATCGTTTTCTTTTTTTCTTTTTTACTACTTTTTGAACTGGTTTTTCTATTCTGCTCGCTACCACAGAGGTACCGAGCAGAACAGCCGAGCCAAATGCCGCCCAGCGGCATTCGGCTATTCACTCACTGCTGTTCGGCATCTATGGGAACAGCAGCGAGTAGCCTGCCGGAGGTTCGGCTTAGCCGATCCAGATGTTGGATCGGCTGAGCCGAACTCCTTCTGCACTTCGGGTCAGAAGGAGCCGAAGCCACCCGATGTACGGCTGATTTTTGCCGATATACGGCTGGAATCAGCCATACCAGCCTGAAGTGAATAGCCGAACAGCGTTCGGCTCACTTCGATTCGGGTCGGTTAGTCACTCGGCTGCCTACTGCAGCTCACCTTGGGCGGGAGGGGGGTTAATTGGGGTTTGGAACAGAGGCAGATTTTGTCAATCCAAAAAGCAGTGGACAGGAAGCAGACACAACCTACATGACAGTGGTAACTCAGCTTATATTTTAGCAGCAGTGCAGCATCGTTGCCACTCCGCCACAGGATGCTAATATACTTTTCTAGAAGGCTCAACAGCTATTTGTGGAACTTTGCAGCTGGATTAAGAGAAAACTGTGCAGATGCACTTATAATTAAGTGCTGTGGTACATATTTTTTAATGGGAAGCCATATTTCTATGCTAAATTGCTTTTGTGTCATTACAGGGCAAGGATAATTTTGCTATTGGATATTTTATGCATATGCTTCTTAGCTGTCAGGGAAAACAACCAAAAGGGGGTATTAAAAGACTAATTTCAATGACTATATTGGTATTTAATGTGCTGATAACACACAAAAAAATTCATTGGTGGGAGTAATTAAAAAAAATGTTACCAGATATTTGTTACTTTAGAACATCGGAGTCTTGTATGCAGATGCAGAATTTAACGGAAGTAAGTGATAACCGCATAGTTGAGAGACTATAAAAGAGACCTTGATGTTTGACAGTTGTAATAACCTGCAGAGTGCTCTAATGGCTAAGGGATCAGGTGCAGAAGTACAGCAATAACAAGAGCTGAATAATTATCACAGTCATATCTGTATAACCAAAGTCCCTGAGTATGAACTATATAAGGAGGCTTCTGCTGCCTCTCCAAGATTTCCTGAAATGTTAAATCACTGAACAGGGAGCACTTTCAGCATTAGTGCTGCCCAGTTAGAAAGAAATAAAGCACACAAACCCCTAGTGCCTGTTCTAATGTCTTTGTTAATTATGAATTATGGGTAAACATGCAGACTCACAGAGGTCACGGCTGTCAGCAACAATACTTTTCAAGAAGGATTCTTATGGGGGTCTTTTTTAATCTGCTATAATATCCTTTTATTTAATATACATAGTGTATGCCAAGAATAAAGAATAAAAAATCTTATTTGCTTTCGACAAAGTATATTTGCCTATATTTTACTTGTTTACCAATTCAGGATCACGCTCAGTCAACATATCCCAGGCTCAAATCATATTCTCCTTAGGGCTTTGAGATAACCGTGGGATTAAGAGGAGAGAGAAAAAAAAAGATAAGATAAAATTCAGAGGAATTAAAGTTTGGTGGATAATAGAGGATGAGAAACATTATAGCTTACAATAAGACTGACCATCCAATGTTCTATTATTTCTAATCACATAGTTGCATTTGTTTAAATAACCTTTAATAGTAGTGTTGATCTAGGAAATGTCTCATCAGTAACACATATACAGACAGGATTAAAATATATTATGGAGACATTAAACCCCCCCAAAAACCAAATATGCTCTTTATTTTAATAAGTGTGCCAGGCAGCCAATAATTAGAATTTGTCACTTGAGGTTTTAGGATTTCTTCAGAAAGATTAGAATATTTTGGCAGCAGTAGTCAAATGAAAAACATAATTTGTCCCATTCCAGTATTTCCCAGTCACAACAGAAATTGTTAAAGGGGATTTATAGTGACTTTATAGTGTCTGAGAAAATAAAAAAAGACACAAATTAATTAAATTCTGTATTTATCAATAAAATTAAATGATAATATACGATAATAATAATAATAACAATAATAGTTGTTTTCTAGTGAAAGTACCTGATTTTGACCTTGGGGTCTATTCACTAAGTTGCCGAAGGATCTAGCCATAGCTTCGGCTGATCCTTTGGCTAGCTTCAGCCCCAGGGCTGCTGTACGGGCTATTCACTATAGTATAGTATATAGTATAGAGTATAGACAGCAATGGGAGATGTGGTGAGATAAGTCCACTGGAGTATTTTACCGAGTCCCATATCTTGAGGGAGTGCCGAGTGATAGGATTGGTGAGGAAGGCTCTGGCATTTGGTCTTATCCACATCCTCACCGATCTGGGAAGACAAGGTCTCTTATTAGACCATATAAATGTAAAGATCCTATGTTGGAGCACCCTCGAGACATGAGACTGAACAAAAATTGGTAGGACTCTGAAGGGATACAGTAGCTTAGGCAATAGGGTCATTTTGATTGCGACAATTCTCCCCAACCAGGAAAGGGGGTATGTGTTCCAAATTTTCAGCAAATTGGTGAGTTTGGTAATTAGCGGTGGATAATTAGCAGCGTATAGGGAGGGGATGGAAGGGGTGAGGTGTATTCCCAGGTAGGAGATAGAAGTAGGTTCCCACTGAAAAGGGAACCCCCTTTCGAGTGGTGGTATGAGGTGTGTTGGTAAGGATATATTAAGTATTTTTGATTTCGCTGGGTTGACTGTCAAACCCGAAAGTTCTTTAAAAGTTCTTTAAAGAGCCACATTAGGTTGGGGAGAGATGTTTGTGGGTTAGAGATGTAAAGCAAGATGTTGTCTGCAAAGAGACAGAGTTTGTGGTGTTGCCCAGCTACTGAGATACCTGTGATGTCGGGGTGTGTCCTTATTAGTGCTGCTAAGGGTTCAATGGCCAGGGCAAAAAAGGGGGAGATAAGGGGCAACCTTGGCGTGTTCCTCTAAGAATTTGGAAGGGTGTTGATTTGTAGCCCGCATATTTGACTGACGCTAATGGTTGTGAATAAAGTGTTGAGATCCAGATGCAGAATTGCCTACCGAATCCCCAGCGGCTCAGCATATCAAAGAGGTAGGACCATCATGACAAGGAGTCAAACGCCTTATGCATATCTAGGGATAATAGAAGAGAATATTTCATTTCCTGGCTATTAGAAGGCAAGTTCTACGAACATTGTCTCTAGCTTGATGGCGTGGCATGAATCCTACTTGGTCCTTGTGAATAGGGTCCCCAATTAGTACATTTAATCTGGTTGCAAGAATTTTTGCAAAGATTTTTATATCGATATTCAGTAGCGATATTGGTCTGAAGTTCGACCAGTTAGTATTGTCTGAATTCGGTTTCGGAATCATACATACTGTAGCCGTTAGGGATTCCTGCCTGAACCTACCACCCGTCCGGAGGGTTTTAAGTGCGTCAGTGAGCATTGGGATCAGTTGTTCGCTAAACTTTTTGTAATAAGCTGCCGTGAAGCCATCTGGGCCAGGACTTTTGTTGGGCTTAAGAGACTTTATGGCGACTTGAACTTCTTCATTTGATATTGGCCTGTCTAGTGAATCACGTTGGGGTTCTGAGAGGGTTGGAAGTGTCAAGTTAGCTAATGTTTGTGAGATTAAGTCTTTATTCAGAGGTTCTTGGGATTGATATAGCCCAGATAGGTGTTGTGCAAATTCCTGAACTATTTTGCGAGGATTACTAGATAAGGTTCCGTCCGACAATTGTAGGCGCAGTGGTTTTTGGTGAAGATCTATCTTTCTAAGTCTACGGGCTAGTAGGGAATCTTGCTTATTGCAGCGGAGATAAAACTTGTGTTGGGTCCTACGCAAACTCTTATCTGCTATGTTGGCTAAGAGTAGATTGAGATCACGCCTATGTAACGGGCGAACCCTGGTGGGACCTGGTGCCGGTGGCCGTCACTGTCCTGCACAGGCGTGCCGCGGGTCTGCAGCCCCAGCTCACCGACCTGTGGTGGTGACGTTTGGCTGCGCTGACCGTCACCGTCTTGCGCAGGCGCATCGCGAGCCTCCTCCTTCTTCCCCTCCAGAGGCGTCCACCTCAGGCGCGCCACGGGACACCGCCCCCACCAGAGACAGCACTCGGCATAAAGCCGCGGTTCCGTAGTTGATCGGCATCTTTCTGTTGAATGTGGTAGGACGCTGATCAACTCAGTGCCCCACTCGCCTCTAACAAACCGGACCCAAAGACTACACCTGGATGCCTTCAGAGACCATAACCGCAAGTACCCTGGGCTATGCTGCTAGATAGTCCCAGCACTCCTGTATCAGCTGTACCCTGAAGTATACCTGTGACTATCAATTACTGCTATCATCTGCATACTACTACTAAAACCTATGTGCTACTTCCAAACTGAAGTTGTGACAAACCATAGATGCTCTTACTATACTAACAACTGCCTAAATTCCATTGTCAGTAGTAACGTGTATAATCAGTTGCCTCATTGATTGCCTATGCTAAGCTCAGCTGTTGCTGCCCTCTAGGGAGATTCTGAGGAAGTAACAGTTTTGCTATTCTATAACCAATATATATCTTTTGCCTGCCGTATACGGGGTGTGATGTGTTGCAACCTCCTCTTCGCCTTACTCTAAAAACTGGGCATTCGAGGAGTAGTTGCTATCTGATACCCGTTCCTATAACCACAGCTTATCCGCGGTTGCGATCCACTGGGGTATTTGACCCTTGCTAGGTGCGAGCCTTACAGCCTAGCGGTATCCAGTAATGTTTTGTTGTGTGGAGAGGGGTGAGCGTTGTAGGCTAGAGTTCGAGTCATGTAAATATCTTCTAGTTTTTTTAGGCATGTTTGTCGTTGCTTTTTGAGGGCGGTTGCAACCCGCATGCATTCACCCCTGAGAACTGCCTTGTGCGCTTCCCATAGTGTCATGGGGGAAATATCCGAAGTATTATTAATATTTATGTATTCTGTGAGAGCCGCTTGTATAGTTGAACGCACGTTGTCGTCTGTTAGCAAGGAGTCATTCAAGGACCATGTGCGGTTGACTGATTCTGACCAAAAAGAGGATGTATAAATTATAACACGTTGATGATCTGTCCATGAAAAAGGTTGGATGATGGCTCCAGTAACTGATAGTAAAGTGTCATGTGAGGTGAAGAAATGATCTATCCTAGAGGATGAGTCGTGTGGTTTCGAGTAGAAGGTATATTCTCTAGAGCAGTGGTTCTCAACCTGTGTAACCTCGGGACCCACATTTTTCCTTGGTCATTAAGGCGTGACCCAAAAATGATTTCATTTCTGAAACATTTTAATTTATTACACAAAACAACTTGTGCAGTATTCAGCAATATATATTTTGCTGAACAAACGACGGAAGGCCCTAGATGTGTCTGGAGGTGGTACCAATGTTGGAGCGGTCCATACTCGGATAGATTGTTAGGTTAGAGTGGCCACATACAAGGAGAGTGCCCTTTTGATGTGCAGCTATAACGGAAAGCATAGTAGTACGTGACAATAGTGGCTTCCACATCACGTAATGTACCTATTAGGATAAGATATCTTCCAGAAGGATCTGGGATTTCCCTCTGGCAAACTAATTGTGCTGAGCGCCCAAAGCCAATCAGAACCCCTCTGTGTTTTGTGTCTGCATTGGCCATATAGACTTGTGGGTAATGATGATGGAAGTATTTTGGGTAGGACGATAGTGAGAAATGGGTCTCCTGTAGGCATATTATGTCTACGTGTCTGGAGCGGAATTGTCTGAACTCCATATTACGCTTGTTGGGTGAATTAAACCCCTTTAAATTAAGGGTTAAACATTGTAAGGCCGACATGTGTGTTTTATGTATGGATATCTTAGATTCTTGACCATTTGGGGAGAGTCTGAAGGAGCGCTCAAGGAACAAGGAGAGAAGGGAAAGGATAGATATGAGAAGAGGGAGTATTTAGAGTGAGAAAACATCAGTATGTACTGTGGGTTCTGACCAAGAATTGACGACCCGCCACTCAAAATGTAGCGGACAGTTTCCCTGGGCAGAAAGGTCATCCTCGCTTCCAGGCCAAACTGTCTGGACGAGGGGAAAAAGCACAGGAGGTCTACCTCCCGCATCGCAGCGAAACCCGCAATAGGTTGTACAAGTACAATACCAGGGAAAATACTAACAATCACAATCCCGGTACAATCTATCTTGCCTATGGGCTACAAAACTAAATGGAGGATCTATGAACAAAAGGCTCACAATTCTAATATTCAATAACCTTTCACTATATATAGCATAGTAGTAATAAACTTTGTATGTTGATAAACCTTATAAACTTGCCATAAGCAGGTGCTATTAGAATCTATATAGGCACTGACGGCTTTTATGCTCGTATCTATGGGTTAGAGTTAGGTAACAGTTATAGTCTCTGTAACTTATTTAATCAACAAAATAACGATTTTGTGTGGTCCCACACGTGTTAAAGAGGTGCAACTTCTGTAAACCCATAGTTACCCTCATCCAACCGATTCTGAGTCCGAGTGCCTTGTAGCTGATCTAGTTGCCGGACGGGGTGGTGACGACATTGCAGAAGATCTCTGCTGGGAGAATAAAGACCTTTTCAGCTGTGCGATTTGATCCAAAGTGGAGGGTACCGAACGATGACTTGGTAAATCAGGAGTAAGGTGCAGTTCCTCAAGAATGGCCTCTAGCTCAGGTAGCGAAGAAACTTGGTGTTGTCGGCCTTGATATGAGAACGACAGCTTAAAAGGTTATCCCCATCTGTACAGAATCTTATGTTGTTGAAGGATTCGTAGCGCTGGTTTCAATTCCCTCCATTTCGCTATGGTGGATGGAGCAAGATCTGCAAATATTTGGTAATCATGCCCTTGAAACACGAGGGGCTGTTTGGTGCGGGCTTCCTGAAGTATGATTTCCTTGGAGCGAAAATATAGGAATTTCGCAATGATGTCACGTGGCGGTCCCTCTGGTTTACGACGTGCTAGAGCTCTATGGATCCTTTGAAACTCAAGTCTTTCGTGTGGTATGGATAGAGCCAATTCTTTGCCGTGGTGAATTCGGGGAGGTCTAGTATAGACTCTGGTATCCCCTTATTCTGAGATTGGAGCGGTGTGACCTATTCTCCAAATCTTCCAGTTTGGAGAGGAGAATGGCATCTAGCTCTCTATCATGGGCTTCCAGTGTTACTACGGTGACATCCATTCTGGATTCCAGGTCTGAGGTTCTGTGACCTAGATCACGGATTTCTTTAGTAAGCTTGTCTGTGTGGATGTTTGCTGCAGAGCTTTCTGAAGCATTCGGTCTAATATCTTTAATAGTTCTTTCTCCGATGTCTCAGATCTGGTGGGGGAGGGAGAGCTGGCCCTGCTATCTGTGTCCTCCCTGTTAGAATGGGAGGGGGAGGCTTTCTGTGGCTGCCGAGTTTGTGTGTGCTGCGGCGCCATCTTGGCAGGGGTGCGGGTCTGTCTCTCACCTGCAGATCTCCCCCTTTGCTGAGATTTCGGGCCGGCGGAAGACAATGGCCGTGATGCCCGGTATTAATCCCGTCTGATGCGCCGCTTAGTGCAGCGATGTGGCCGGGTGAGTGGCGCGGGTTCCTCTGCTATGCCGGAGGGACACGGAGCTGGTCTAAAACATGTCCGCTCCGGATCACCGCGTGCATTGCGCAGTAATTGTTTGTTAAACATTACATTTAGCTTGGCTTAAATACAGCAGCAGCACCTCAATCTGATCCACTTCAGCTTAAAAAAAACAACTTTTGTAGGTAGTTTTGGCTGTGACACATGATTTTCTATTTAGCGGCAATAGGACTAAAAGTAAAGGTGGAAGTAGCAGTCACAAAAAATCTAAAGAGAAACATTTACTCTTACAAAAAATAAAGCTAAACCCCTCAACTTTGTAGAAAATTTGTAAGCTTCTTTTTTCCCGGTACCACATTGATTTGTCTAAATAAATAGGTTTAATAAAATGTCAAAACAGAGTGCACAAAAACTTTTCAAAACCTTAACCCAGCATTCCTGTAGTCATCTTCCATCCCCGTAATGACATACACATTAGAGAGACACTAACCAGAAGTATTGAACAGTGTCTGGACAGTAAGAAAGCTTATTATTTAAGGGGCAATAAACAATATTGTACAGTGACTAGAAAGTGCAGCTCCAGATGACAGCGGCCATCATAGGTATTTTTTTTTACCAGAATTTTTGGTACTAAGTAGGTAAAAAATGTCACATTGGCCTGTGAAGTGAAAGGCAGAGGTTCTGTACATGGAGGTAGTAGGGTGCGAGCCGGTTTTGCAAGTCAGTGTGGTGGTAGTCAGACTGCACCATCTAGAGCCAGGGCATCCCAGTGGCAGGCACCAGGCCACCATTATTTTGCCCAGAAAGCAATTACTGCCTATTACCAGCATGTGGAACATAATTTGTTTGTGTCTCTTTTCCAATAAGCTCATCCCCGGTCAAGCAAACATTTGCTGGGACAGCAATGCAAACTGGGTAAAATGTTGACAGCTGGAAAGGGGGACTCAGCTGGATTTTGTGAGCTTGCCACATTCATTTCAGTTCCCTTTCAGTATTTGTTGGCATTTTCCTGTCTCCAGGAAGAAGGAGCGACTGCCCACCCTTCCGTAGAAGGAAACCTTGAAACTTAAAGCAGCACTCACCAACACCCACAACTTTCCCATGCCAGGTTTTTGCAGGAGGGAAACAAATGTCCCCAAATCTACCATACATTCAGCACCTGTATGCAACCTTGGCACTTCAACTGCTTTCATATCACCTGGCGAAAACAACCCACTGAGCACTCAAAATCTTGGGAATATTCGCCTCTGCAATAGTCTGGACTTCATTGCTGCAGGATTTTAAGTGCACAGCTATCCTAAGAGACAGTGATGACATCACTTGCACCCCATGGAAGGTTTGGAAGCTGGGGCCAATTTAAGTATTTTTTTGTTATGATTTTTAGCAAAAGCTTCATTTTTAAATCGCCTTTGCAGGTAATTTGACTTTGGGATGTGGGAGCTTTAAAAAAAGAGGCATGTAAAAAAATACAATACAATCAGCAGCAATAGGAAAATATGCCCTGTGTAAAAAAAACACATGCAGCCTGTTGACACTGTAGTACAGGTGGACAGGGACAGGCTGTTAAAAGGCTTCAGGACATCAGTGGCATTAAGATGTAACAGAGGGTGAAAAAGGTATAACCTCACCTTTCTCTATGATGCACAGCATTTTTCTACCTACATGACATTTGGCAAGGGTTTCCATCTACTTTAACCACTTGCTGAGAAGGTGTTTACACCCCCTTCCTGGCCAGGCCATTTTGTCAGTATTTAGTGCTTTAGTACTTTGACTGACATTTATTCCGTCATGCAATGCTGTACTGAAATTAATTTCATACCATTTTTTGGGGGCAGATAGAGCTTTCTTTTGGTGGTATTTAATCACCACTGGGTTTTTTATTTTTTACTATATTAAGGGAAAACATTTTTTTCATTATGTTAGGAAACAATTATTATTACCCAATTTGTTAGTAAAATATAAATATAGGGTAAATAGACACCAAACATGTCAAACTTTAAAATTGTGCGTGCCCGCGAAATCGCAAAAAAAACTACCATATCCAAAATTGACCATAGGCAATGCAGTGTTATCAGTGATTTATGGTCCTAAAATCATTGCTCTCACTGCGACGTTTGCAGCGATATGTAACATGTGCGTCG
>NW_017307202.1:37499-66613 GCF_000935625.1 Nanorana parkeri
TGCAATATAAATGGGTAAGCCGTATTAGTCCAGTAGACAAGATGTCAAAAAAGACAAAAACGCAGTATTGCAGTGTGCAATTATACCTTTTTTATTGGACTAACAAAATATATAAAAGACAAGCTTTCGAGAGTGAACCTCTCTTCTTCAGGTCAGAAGACCTGGCCATACACTTTACAACCATCGCACGACTTGAGTCTCGTTTCGGGGGCATGCCGCCTTCATCAGAACATAGCGTCACCTTCCTCATCCTGGACTATAAGGTGCATCTGGCCAATCAGGGACGGGAACCTATGTTCTGATGAAGGGGGCGTGCCCCGGAAACGCGTCAACGATAACCCGCACATAGGAACCGTTCAGCTGATGTCCACTTGCCTGCCATCGATCTATCACTCCATGGCTTTTATTTATTTATGTTTGTGAGTACCTTTTTATTGCTATGATCAATTGAATAAAATGTATCTGCACCAGGAAAGGCGCCCTCCTTTGTGCTTACTTTCTAGGTGTGGATCCAGCCTAAAGGTGATCGTGTACTGAGGGTTCAAGTTCACTTTAAAGAAGAACTCCAGGAAATGTTTTATTAACCCTTGCAGTGGGGCTACCCCCGCACTGCAAGTGGCAAGTGCTCGTTTCTGTCTAGGTTAAAAAAAGTTAGACTCACCCAAAGCTCCAAGCCAGCTTTTTTCTTAGACCGGTCCTTCCTACATCTCTCCCCCTCCTCTGCATCAGTCTAAGGTCCCAGAAATGATCAAATCTGTGTACACAATGTATAGACGTGGGGACGCTGAAGAAGATTCCAATGCTCCAGGGAGGGGAGACAGGCTGAAGGGAACCCTGTGACAGCTGGCCAACTCAGAGCTTCAGGTGAGAATAATTTTGTTATTTTAGCATCTAGACAAAAATGAGCACTTAACCCTTGCAGTGCAGGGGTAACCCACCTGCAAGAGTTAATAAAAAACATTCCTGGAGTTCTTCTTTAACCCTAGTGGTGTATTATTTGAACAATATATGAACTCAGAACAGATAACAGAAAATACAGATCGATCAAAGGACAGGATACAGTCAAAATGGCTGTAATGTCAAAGTCAAATGAGCCCAGGAGAGTAATCAAGTGAGTTGTATGGGTAGACAGCAAACAGTGAGTGGTCAATGAATTAAAAATGCAAAAACAACTTGCCAAACATACACCCATGAGAACAACTATTGAACCCTATGTAAGGCAGAAATTGTAATACAAGTATAAAAATCCAAGCAGCACCAATGCTCATATTCATGTTCATAAATATCTAGACGGCAGATGGCATTAGAATGCATATTTGATTCAAAGAAATACAAAAAGTTACATTTAAGTGTTATTTTACACTTGCTTTTTTTCAGTACACTTTTAAAGTACCAAAAAAACCTCAAACCTGAGATTCCACACTCCTCTTTTCTATACTAGCTAATAAAAATCTGTTCATTGAATACGGTGCAATTCTGTAGTCCTAGAGGCACAAATAACTTCTGGCGATACTGTAATGATTAGGGATATGGAATATATAACGTAGAGCATGGGATTCACTATAGAGTGGTGGGAAGTGCCTTGATGTTTGTTGCACAGAACAGTGGATGGAAGAAGCTGATACAACTCCCAGCCAAGCTATTATGTTCAGGTGTACTTCACTCCTTTGTAAAATGGAAGTCTGCGTGCCCACTTAAAGCCAAACTCCAGGACCCCCCCATTTATACATTGGGCTAAAGGGATCCCTCAATATCATCATAGAGAGTTAGAAGGTTGAAGTACTTCTGTACAGCCTGGTCAGAAGACTTCATTTTTCGAAGACTTGAATTGACACCCACTTCCTGTACATCACTTTCCTGCCACTTCCAGGGCTGGTCCAGTTTTCGCAAAACTCTGTCATGTAAGAGGCAGTGGGTGAGGCTGCCTCTCACACCAACTTCCTGGGTTCTTCCTTAATATACATATACATAAGCACAATCTTATTCCAACCCTTCAATGCACTTGCTTGTATTTTAAAGTATACCTATCACACACCTGGGCAGTTAATCTAAACTTTAGATGAAACAATGCTTAAACATTTCCTGTTTCTGAAAGTGAAAACACATCAAAATGATTATTAGATCCCCTGATATAGACATCTGAAAGTATAGGCAGGCCTCAAGTTTTCCTGTAAAGGTCTAGATAGGATCCACCGTTTCACACCCTCCAAGTTTTTTACTGGGCCATTAATGTGAGAGATATCTGCACATAAATTCTTAGCAAAGTATTTGGAGGACACATGAAGTAGAGCGTAGAGAGTGTACAGTACATCTCATCATCTACCTAGTAAGGGGTCAGAGGCAGCAGCCTGAAATGGCCAGCATAGACTTGTTTATCACTCTTCTTCTGGGGTGCTGCATGGAATGGTATTTAGATGTATTGTAAGATATAACTATGCCGACATGACTGGGATTTTCCCAGAAACATTGTTTCTTAATTACCAATGGCTCATAAATCCCACACATACCTACACTGGTATGTGGTTTGCATGTGTGATTATCCAGACGAAGACATCAAGATTGCTATGAGAGACTCTTTCTAAAAACCACCAATCTCAGGATTTAAAGAGTAACTTTATTCATATCTATTCTACAAACACACACTTGTAGATAAATGCTGGCTTTTTATGCTTTGCATACCCTTTTTTTCCTCCCCATTCTTCTCACAGTGGCCATTTTTACTAAGGGCAGATTACTAGATCTCCCTTTATTTCCCAGAACTCTGGCACTTTTTACTAGGAAATGTGATCATCTCAGGAGAGGAAAATGCCTTTCCCTGAGGTCTCGTGAGATTACAGGGGAGATTTCCCAGCAATGCACTGCTGATGTAACCTTCCCAGGATGCAACGTTTGGGCACAGATGACATCACTAATACCCAGGAAGTGGAAAAAAAGCAATTGTAAGTGAAAGAAAAATATGCTTGCTGCATGCTGATGTGATTTATAGTGAAAGGGGTAAAGGTCTGCTTTAATATGTAGATAATAATGTTTTGATGGTACGTCCACTGGATTGTTCAGAAGTCTCTTCTTAGCTTTTCTCTTGTCTCTCCCTTCCTTATTTTACAAGTTACTTTGCTTTGGTGAGTGTTCTTGTGTTTGTTCACATAATGCTTTGATGCAACATTTCAGTTGACTATGCTCTTTATGGCTGTTCTGTTCTAGGATACATCTACAATGAGTTAAAAGTTGCACAGTTTGTATTATACATCCCTTCCATATTTCCTATGTCACCTACAGGATCATTAAGCAAGGGCCACAAAGGGCATTTGGCTTGGGCTCACCGACACAGAGGGGGGTGACCATTAGTAGTACAGACTTGAGAGCTAGAGCAGAGGGCTGTTTCTATGTCAGCCTTCATCCCAGAAAGGCAAGAAACATCTTGTTTTACAGAGAAAAATCTATTTTCCAATGAAGTCAGCATGAACTAAAGTAATATAAAATGTTAAATGCAACTGCAAAAGAGGGATTTTGTTCCAAGTTCTAAATGATTCTCTTTTAGTGGGGGGCGCGCTAATGAGATCTTTGACCTGGGCCTTCCAATACATAAGCAGCCCTGGCCACCTACATAACACATGATTCAACGCAGTATTGGCTTCATAACACTTTGAGGGGATTAATGGAATATCAAAATGAATGGCCTAGAAACAGGAATATTTGATAGCATCATGCAAAGAGAGAACTGGCTTAGTGACAAATAATACTGAAACAGAAAAACAAAGAGGTAGAAAAGAGGTCAATAGCAGGAGATTACAGAAGCTAGATTTGTACATGTAGAAGGCCAAAAAGCGTGATTTGCCTAAAGAGCTATAACACAGCAATAAAAATTATGGATCACAGAAATAAGCAATTAGTGTTATCTTCAATTGCTTTATTGGCAGTACTCACTCATTAGACTTGAAGCAGCTCTAAAACAGATTGCGACATATAACAGCATATGGGATTTTGCATTATATTGCTGTCTCTTGCCAAGTTGTCATAATTTCATTACAATGCTTGAAGTAAACTATCCCATTGTAGTGTTATGATCTGGTGATGACCCCTTATAGATTACTGGTAGTTTTGCAGTTTTTGTGATAACAAAGTATGGGGAACAATAAAATGGCCTATTGAGTTACTGGAATGTACATTGTGCTTTCCTAGCAGAGTCCATAAAAGATTTTGTAATTTAATGAGGAAAAGATCCAAATGAAAACTAAGTTGGAATATCAGCTATGTAATGTAACATTCTATCAGGTGATTTCAACAGTTACAACAAAATGATTTTGATGCATATTCTGAGAATTTAATGTTGAAATTCTTTAACGTGAATAAAAGGCAATGTATTTAAATAGACAAGGTTATTTTAACAGCAAATTATAAATTTGAATATTTTGGTTTTTGGTTTTTCATGCCCCACTGACACCTTACACTCCAAACAGGTTTGTTCATTCAGAAAGACAGTTTGGTAAATGGTGCTGGGCTATATCTTCCATGAAGCAAAGTAACAGCTTTTCTATTCCCTGTAGTTCCATTTTGTTAGATCATAAACTACAGCATGGAGAAAAGAAGAACTAAAAGGTTTCCGTATAAGGACACCGTAGACTATATAGAATGTCTCTGCCATGTGACATTGGACAGTAAGCATCTATCCATTAAAGCAAAGAAAAGGTGTATATGATGAGAACTAATTCTAACACATTTTTGCTGATTGCAAACTATTTCAGATCATGTTAAACATATTTATGGGTCGCTTTGGAGGAATAAAATCTGTTTGCTGAGACTATGTATGTGTTACATTTGCCTGAGTATAGAATGCAGATGTTATCACATTTGCGATAGGTACAATCATAATAACTGGATCCCATATACTGTATGTATGTGTCATTTCCTGAACTCCTAATCTGTGTTGAAGAAGAACTCAGAATCTCAGTTATAGGCCACACATATATTGTACCATATATATTGTACCTTATTAGTATAGCTTCAAGTATCCTCTATATGCACTGGCTTAGAAATAAAGAGTCTCAATCTTCAGGACAAAATATGCTATAGGGCACACAGACTGAAAAAAATAATACAATAGGTATACGAAAATACTATAACTGCTCCTGTAAGTATACTGCAGTCTCAAATATTTATGTTTCCTGTGATTTGGGAACAATGAAATGCGCTATTGTTTAGGTAAATGAAGAAGAGAGTGCACATCTGGTGTAGTACGCTCTAGTAATGAAGATAAACATTTTCAATGTCTAGATTTAAATACCTAATTAATACAACATGTATTACTTTGGCATTTAAATGTAGCCTTAGATAGACTACGTTACCCAACTTGTATGATTGCATGACAAGAATAAATAAAATTACAAACACATATTTACAGTATATATATATATATAAGTTATTTTAATATATACATACACACACACACACATACTGTTTTGCTTGCAAGAAGCTTTGCAATTCTGTCCAGCATCTAGATATCCCTGCCAGGTATCACACACAGGCCGGCCAATGACCTTATTTCCTAATTATTTCCCTCTGCAATTAAGAAATACCGCCTGGTAACCGACCCACCCCCAGCCTACTTATCTGACTCTTGAGCTTAAGTCAGAGAACAGAATGCCCCCTTTAGTCCAACAGTTACTACTGTGTCAACTGTCTCACCTTTGAACAGTAAAAACCTGAGTGGTGCTGTTTCAGGTCAGGCAGTTGACGGCCATATAACCTTTAACCCCGTAACACAGGGGTCAGCAACTCCGGCTCTCCAGCTCTGCTTTAACTACAAATCCCAACATGCCTCTGCCTCTGGGAGAAATACCTGTAAATGTCAGTCTTGCAATGCCTTATGGGTTTTGTAGTTCCACAACAGCTGAAGGGCTAGAGTTGCCCACTCCTGCCATAACATAAGCTAAAGAGTCAAACAGAAGCTTAGTGTATAAAAATTGACTGTCAATGTTTCATAAATGAGACTGCACAAATATAATTATTTTAGATTTAAGGTAGGTTTACACTATAGCATTACGCAAAGGGAAGGTACCTGCGCATTTAACACAGGCTATTACACAGCACAATGCACTACACTCTAGTTGCGCTTGTGTATCACCATTCATTTTAAATGCCACCCCAACACACCTCCCGGTGGGACATGTGTGCTGCATGGCACAACACAAGCTATTGCACTAGCTCAATGTATGACCCCCCAGGAGGTGCGCTGTGGTGTCCTTTAGAATGAATGGCAATGCAAAGCACCAGCACTGGGTGCATTGCGCTGTGCATTTGCATATGCGATTTACTGATAATGTCCATGTAGGCACACAAAGTAGCACCCCTCTTAAATCATAACTTCTTTAATACAAGCAGTTTTACTGGTCCTAACCTGGCAGTTTTACTGGTCCTAACCTGTAACAATATTTAAATAAGCTTGGTAAATATTACTGCACCTCTACTGATGATGGGAATAAGTATTGGTCAATAACTATATAGGGAAAAGCTGCACGGTAACTGTTCAGTGCGGCAATTTTTGCAATTTCCTGCATCAGCTGTCTACTCATTGGACTATTAGAGAACATCATTGTGTTGATGAGGTCATTGTTGTGCCCTGTTAATCCCTTAAGCTACCAAAATACCTACCGGTGGAATGGCTTTCTTTACCTGAAATAATGTAACATTTGTAGCACTGTCCACCCAGATGTGCTCACAGTGTACAGCATTCCAATCTATTTGCTGCAAATGGAAGGGTTACAACCCCTATCCTATTTTTTGTTATCCATGTCTCTTTGGCGAAGCAATAGCCAGCTTGCTATTGGCTATTGCACTTTAAAATAGCCAATAGCAGAATGGCTGCCTCCCACTGCCTTCTGTCAGTCCCAGAGGAGCGGACCTGAGAGAGAAAGTTCTCTCTTAGGTCCACTCCTCTGTGACTGACATTCAGGCAGTGGGCGGAGCATTAGCCAGCCTGCTATTGGGTATTTCAATTTTAAATAGCCAATAGCAGGCTATGTTTATTTCTGCCCACTGCCCAATGTAAACATTGCATTGGGGAGTTGTTGTTTTTTTGTCAATTGCCCTCCCAATGCTGAGGGCATGTGGCCTGGTATGGTGGAGGGAGGGCGGCGCTCGCTCGTCCTCGCCTTTCCTGCCCTGCCAGGCTGCTGCCCAGATTAAAGTTCTGGTAAGGGATTTTAGGGGGGACCCCACAGTTATTTTTCTTCGTTTGGCGTTGGTGATCCCCTTAAAATTCCTACCAGACCTAAAGGGTCTGGTATTAATTGCTGGGGAACCGCACACTGTTTTTTTTTCAGAGGTCCCCCATAACATTCCTGCCAGAACTAAGGGGTCTGGTATTAATTAGAGGGGGGCACATGCTGTTTCTTTTTTTTTGTTTGTGGTGTCACAAATTAAAAAGAAGAAAGTAAACATGAAATTACACTTTTCTGCAACAAATTTTAGTTGGTAATGATCATTTAACTCATCCAAAATGTACGAAGTTCAGATTACACGGAATCTGAATGCCGAAACAAATTAACTTTCAGACCCGAATCCGGAAAAACAAAACATCCAAAACAAAATTAAAGGTGTTTTTTGCCGGCTTACATGTCTAGACTGCAGCCATAATGCTGTGCATGTACCCAAAGTTGCAAGCATAGTCAGTATGTGTCTTCTTTATTAATGTGGCTATTTATTTATTAAGATACTTGATGTAATTTGTAGCCACACAGACATCGGCAGCAAATAATAGAATATGTTATAGATGTCTGGATTCTTTTGTCTTATTTACTGTTCCATTCTACATAATATTCTACCATCTAATGCACTAATAAAAAATATGCATTCTGTTTTCATATTTACATTGTGATGTTGCTGCACGCCCAGCCTCTGGTCCCACTGAAACAATATGTAGCTCCTTTGACCTGAGCTCTTCCAGGTGACAGTTGGCTTCTGCTGATTTATTAAAAATCTTATATTTTTACTGCTTCATTGCTTGTGTGTACTCTCTAGAGTGTGGTCATATGACAAGTATAATGACAATCTGTCTCTCTGCTAGCATCTCTGTACTTTGGTTATTTGTTTGATGAAGTGAAGAGATTCACTTTTGTTGCCCTTCATCAGAGCTTAATGTCTTTACTTTGGGATCAATATACTTTATGAATAATTTTATTCCCCTCTATTTTTATGTTCTTTTTTTCTTCCTCATTATCATACTGAGTTTATTATCTGGTGCTGTCAGTATCTTTACCCTGTCATATGTTCCAGAGGTACAGTAAATATCACTAGTGTTGTAATTAATATGCACACCCTCTGCAGTAATTAAAGCAAAGACCCCTTCAACCAGCTGAGCTTCATACACTAATTCCACCTTATCTTCTTAATGAACTTATTGCAATCTGAAACTAACGCAGAACGCTGTTCAGTGGAAGTAGAAGAAAGGAGTCAGATGAGATGCAATAATACCTGTGATCATGTTAATATAAGAAAAACAAATTTAATTAGTTCACATCTAATTAAGTTTATAGTACAATTATATTCCCCATTATATTCTTAGAACCTAGAGAAAATACACAACTTTCTACAAAGCACTACTAGGGACAAGTTAGTACTGCAAACTCTACTCTATCAGCAGTTGACCTGATTCCCTCCTTCAATCTTGTTTGCCAGGCTTAGAGTTGTACTTTTTTAAACTTTTTAAGAATAAAATTGAAAAATTGCCCTTCCTTCCAGAGGAACTAGTCTAATTTAGAGTTGTACTTTTTTAAACTTTTTAAGAATAAAATTGAAAAATTGCCCTTCCTTCCAGAGGAACTAGTCTAATTTACCTAGCACATAAGATGGTATTCCTATTATAACAGAGCAGGTGGATGTGAAGCGCTTATGATATACTGATATCAGCCCATATACCCAAAAGCATCAGGATGAAAGCTGAAGAGGAACTGTCTTTTTCATCCAGAAGAGCTGGCCATCTGACACTAATCCTTGCCTTATCTTAGTCTCATGCTCCTCTTCTGGAATGCCAAGGTGTTTTAGGCCATTTAGGGGATTGTATTGCATTGACTGTTCTCTGTCTAATGTAAAGTTATAATCAATCAATCAATCAATCAGATGTGCCTGGGCAGTTCAACCACATTATGTGGCTGCTCTAAAACCAAATTTTATTCAAGTTGCTTCTAGATTGTTGCACTTGTCCCCCTTTCACATAGAGATTCAGTGCTTCTGCTCACAACCTTGTTCTTTTGGACCTTATAATATCTGATCATGAATAGGGATAGGGATATTAGCAGGTAAATCTCATGTTGTCATGGTATGCCACATTAATATTTTATTCCAATCAGCTTTGAAATTATTTCATCTGTAATCAATAAAAGATAACAGACTGCAAACATTCATGACTGTATTTATGATAGACTTCCCTGCCATGCATCCTTCTGTGCCTATCGAGACTTGCTAACTATTCTGCCTTTGCTAAAAGCAGCTTAAGCGTCAGCATCTCCTGTTTATGAGATGTGTGTGCTATGTAAAGTTGAGAATCAGACAGGGCTCTTTGAGTCGATGATTGCAAATGGGAGTCGACCAATTCCATTCCAATTTTTAAAATCAATTTGGCTAACTATTCTTTAAATAAGTAAATAAGGTGTTGAGCGGGTGCTGTTAGTAAAAGACTGAATATCTCTTATAATTGCTTCTTGCCATTTGTGTAAGGTGAAAAGCTCCATCCTGTGCTGCCATAATGCATTACAAAACATTGCAGTGAGTGATGGCACTCGATGAAAGTATTTATAATGGAAATCTTACCCAAGAAAGCTCTACCACACTGGCAGGAAGCTACAGCTAGCTGTACCAACGATTTCACATTACATCAAGGCATCTCCATCTACTGGGGCTCACATGTAAATTAAGAATCCAACAAACCCATGAACAAGAGGCATTCATTGTGCTTTTTTTCACAGTAACAAAGTATTACAGGGTAAAATGAAGGCTCTATTCTAAGGCTATTTCAGCATTTAACTTATGCTTTGCCGAAGCTGTCAGTTTGCTGCAAGTGTCTGGTTCTTCTCCTGCCATCCATGCATGATTAATTGCCTGTCCCTACTCACTACACATACTGTCCTGACCTCATGAGACAAATGTCTCTGTTTAGCACCCAGTAAAGTACAGCAGATGCATCCACGGGCATAGCTACAGATCATAGGGCCCCATAGCAAAATTTTTATGCCCCCCCCCCCCCAAGTATGTCTAAATTAAGGACAGGCAGCAGGATAGCTGTCAGTATAGTCAGTACACTACCAGGGACGTTGTCAGGGAAGGGGGTAGCAATAATGCAGGATATTAAATGTTAACATGAATTTTCCGGCTAACCACTCTGTCTTCAGTAGCTTACCATTCTTTTTCAGCATCTCAGATCTCAAGACCTCAGTGTAAATTCTAAGTCTGGCCAATCCTTCCAACTCCAGAGCAAGTGATGGAAGAGGGGGTGAAGTAGTAATTAATCAATAAATCAATGAATCAATCAAGAGTTGTAGTAACAATAATAATGACCAATATTATATATTATGACATAACTGTTAGTACTCCTGCACACAATAATGCCATAACCCTAATACAAATTTTCTTAAACTCTGTTCTTTTATGAAGGGCTACAAACAGCAGTTTTAAGTTGAGTAGACACTCTGTGATTTGTAGTCTGAGGAAGACTGAATTAGTCATACAGGATTCATTTCAGTGCTGGCTGAGTTGGCAAGAAGCTCTAAGGGCAATAAGTCTACTCTACTGAGACAGCTAAAACAATTGTTTTTATTACTGCACAGCCTGCAAAGGGGGATCTGTGATCAGTAAAAATAATTCAGAATTTTCCTCCTGTACATCCCATGTCAGCTCTTCTTGACTGGAAATGTCACAGGGGGTACTGGGCCAGTATCAACAGCAACCTCTGCAATCCTTACTAATTCAGTGATGGATAAGTGCAATCTTCACATGTACACAGATTTCCTATGTTTAAATTGCCCCAACAACCCCCCTAATAGGACCCCTTAAACTCACAGGCCCCATAGCAGCCATGTGAGCTTCTATGGCTATTGTTACCCCACTGGGTGTATCCTATTTTATGTTGGACAGCTCAAAAACCTAAGCAGTTATCATATACACCAGTTATAAACTAACAGACAAATGGGCAGTCTGGCTCATAAAAATGCACAGTGCCGTCCCATCTTGCTTAAACGACCCTATATATGTGAAGCACATTACTATACAATGACATGTAATAACCGTAAGAACTGCAACCTTAGTGTTTTTTATGATAAATGCCGCAATCATTCATGTTGCATTGACATCAATGCTGTATTAATTATGACACAATTCCAAGCAACTCAGTTTCATCGACAACACTGATCTTACGACAATAGCTTTCAAGAGCTTTGCTACCTGAGAAACAGAAAAAAATAAAAAGAAACAGTGTTTGAAAGAAAAAAAAGTTAATTTAAGAACATAAGCCAGAAGACAGCGTGATGTCCAATATAGGAAAAACGTAATAATAAACAAACTCAAACAGAATGTATTCTAATAGAAAAGTGTGCAGCAAATGTTCAGGAATGAAATCTGGTAGTTATTGTATAAAAATCCCTTAAGCCTCATGCCCAGCGTACATGTGCAGTAAAGAAAGCAAAACAGGATATCGGGATTCAGTGCTAGAGGGATACAACACTAAAGCAAATGAAAAGAGGTTCAGAATAAAGCAGAGGTTATATGTTTCCTAGAATACACCACAGGTCTGGTCACCAAACCTTAAAGAGAATATAAATGCACTTTAGGGGGTGTAGTACAGAGCAAGAAGAGTAATAACAGGTCTAAAAGATAAAGGATATATTGAAGAAATCTCACTGGTTTATTGCAGAAATGAAAATGCGGTTATCTACCTGGAGTTTTCAAAATTATGATGTGAATTGACAAAGCATTTCCACGGAAACCTGGAGAGCTCACAAACACCAATAACATCCGAGGAAGAGAAAAATCAGGACAATGTAATTGTTTGATCTATTCCAAAGCAAAACAGGAAGCTCGATTTAACTATCTGCACTATTGTTCAGCTGGCAAAACTAATTGTCAAGGCCAAGTTACCCAGTATTCCATTCTCAGAGCAATTATTTAGTTTGAATGATGGCACATTCTTTGCAAGTTCCTGAATAAGATATGTTTTAAGCAAATTTAAATTAAGTACAAGTAAACAAACCTGGTAGCAAGTCAGAAATGTATGTGTCCTAGGTAACAGAATATAAAATTAGATGTGCTGTATAGTATATAGTATAGTATAGCATAGTATAGTGTATAAAGCCTGTTAACCCACTGCACACTATTTACACCTAAACACACACATCTAGCTATAAAAAAAAAGCATGCAGACATAGTATATTATATTAATATGTGCAAAGCACACAGTTAAATGCACGATTATAGAAGCTTTCTCCTTCCCTTACTATAGACAGCTTCTAGCAGAGATTTTTTGTATAGAGAGCAAGAGTCCATGCTACAAGACAGGTTTAAATTGGCAGCAACCAGCTATATTGCACATCCAGCAGCAGATAAACACTATAAACTTTTCCAGCATTACATATGTAGCCTCTGGATTCATTTTTAGCACCCCCCTACTGGTGCCAGAAAATGTCCTCACTATAGGAGGAGTAGTGGACATTTTGCTGGAGACCAGAAGAGAGCAGGACTGAGATTGGATGCCTTTCTGAGGGCAGACTTTAACCCGTCCACTGGTGAAAATAGGAAGGGAAAGCCTGAGCTTCAGGACAGAGGGGGCCATGAGGTTAGAGAGCAGAAAGAACAGGGCTAATGCATTTCGCTGAGAAAAAAAGCTACAGTATACAGAGCCTGGAGAGAGCTGCAGAGTGGAAGAGTGATGCATGCTGTAGAGTGCGAAGGGATGAGGACGAGGGAAAAAAAAACCCATAGAACATGCTTGGGACTTATGCTGATGACTCCATAGAGAGTGAATGCACAAGCTTGAGCGGGGAACTTTTCAGTGTTGCAGAGATAGTCACCCGCACACCAAGGTCCAATGCATCCACAGTCCTTTCATTGATGGCTGATATACATGGCATCACAAGCATGAGCAATGTTTCAGAACCTACCGAGGTCCCTTCATCAGGCAAATAACATAGTAACTACTATGTTATGGTCGCTATGGTATTTGTCTGATGAAGAGACCTCGGTAGGTTCCAAAACATTGCTCATACTTGTGATGCCATGTGTATGTACTGTCAATAAAAGGATGTATTGATGCATTAGACCTTGGTGCGCGTGTGACTATCTCTTCTACCTTTAAATCTGTGCGGCGCCAACCACACGTCATTCGAGCACCCTTCTACATACTACAGTGGGATTTCGGTCTGGTGTGGAATGGGATATCTGTTTATTGTGGACCTTTTTAGTGTGGCATGACCTCTTGTCTGGCTTTGGAGGAACAGTCTGATGACTCAAGCTCCCAAACACAGAATCATTGGTGAAAGGCCTTCTGAACACCTATATTTGTGCTGATATTGCTTGCTGGCTGGTTAAAAACTTTGTTGTCATAAGAAAATCCAGCCTAGATGCTTTGGGGAGTTTACTTGTGGATTACAAATGCTCCCAATTTGAGTAAGTGTTCCAACAAGAGTTACGGTCCCACCACCAGCTGACTGTTTATCTATTCTTTCAACTGCCAGTGGTGTAGGTATGGACCAAGCACTATAAGATAAACCACCTTACTATTGGCATTCTTCCTTAATGAGGGGATTTCGCATTACTCTTATCTTTGCGCTTAAACTTACATAATTGTTCTCTGATCTGATATGGCCAGGAAATATAAGGAAACAAATACTCTTTGTTTTATTAAGCAGTTTATTATTCTGCTATACTTTAACATGCCAACAGCACTGTGTTAGGATCTGTTATCATTGTTCTATTTTTAAGACTTGTCGTGGCCCTAATAAAACTCTGTTTTGCATTACTCTGGATGTGTAGTGAGTTGTTGGGTCCATTAAAGGACAGGTCACCACTGGGAGTGACAGAAGGATCTAAAACTACATCAGCTTTCTAGGAGGTCATTGCTACACACAACTAAGGCAATGGAGTTGATTTACTAGGCCATTCACTTTACAAGGGGATTAGCACTTAGCAGGGGAAGTTTGCCCTTAGTTTAGTGAATGAGGGGAGGCTCTGCTGACTTCCATCAACCAATCATGTTCAAGAAAAAATGCTGTTGTTTTATTTTCCTTGCACAAGATTGGGTATTCTTTACAAAGTGAAGTTTCACCACATTCACTAAGCTAAGGGAAACTTCCTCTGCAAAAAGCAAATTCCCTTGCAATGTGAACAGCCTATTTGCCTTTAGTTAATCAACCCCAATTTGTCCACAGCCATAAGATGTTTAGAAATAAATCTTGGCCTGTCCAGATCTAGGTGCACATCAAGCATCCTTTCTCCGGATCCCCCCCCAAAAAAGTATTTGCGAAGCTGCAGCCTCACAATGTCTCCCTGCAGAGCAACACGCTCTGTCACATAAGCAGGGCTCCTGTAAACAACGTACACATTTTGCCAGTGGTGGGAATAACGTCTCTGTAAGCAGAGATTTAGGTCAGTAACACCAGGATCTGCCCAGTTCCACTTGGATCAGAGTAAATGTGACAAATGGTAGGCCCTTGAAGTGGACCTTTTTGAACATTTCCCTTTTACATTTTTCCTATTACTCACCACTTTTTGGGGCTTTTAGCAGAAGCACTGCTTACTGTGACACTCTATATGTATGCTTCCCCTTTTTTTTAGTGGATGTATAATCTTTTGTTTTTTTGAGCAGCATGGTATTTAAAATATATATTTGTATCTATTGTAGAATGATAACCATAGCCCTAAGGCTAATCCTAGCTAATGTCACTACTGACATGGTGGCTACATCTTTGACCATGTCTTTGTTATTAAAGGTTATAAAAAACAAAGACATGGTCAAACACATGGCCAAAGACACTCAACTACATACATATAGTTGAGCATCTTGCCCTGGTACACAGTGGTGCTGAGTAGAGACAGCTCATTTAGCAAAAGTGAATGTTTACTTTGCAAAGTGAATGTTCTGTTAGTTTAATAAAGGAGGTAAAGCCTTGCTTACTTTAATTATATAATCATGCGCAGACAAAAATCCTGTTTTTTATTTTCCTTTTACTGGGTATTTAAAGTAAAAATATTTACCCTAATGAATGGGCTAAATATACATTAACTTTGAAAAGTTAACATTTACATTACTATTCACTAAAGGGTGAAGAATTTGGAGAAGTCAGGAGAAGTGAACAATCTAGGACAACATAGATGGACTGGAAAGTGAGCTGAATTGGAGAATTTTTCCAAATCAGCTGTTTTGGCCTAGATTGTTCACTTCTCCTGCCTTCTCCAAATTATTCATCCTTTAGTGAATTACCCTGTCAGTTGGCTAAGTGAACAGTTTCTCCTTTAGTTTATTAACTTAAGCCTGGTGAATAGTAATGCAACAGTGGCAATGCTCCCTGGGACCATTGCTTCACTAAAGAACTTCTAGATATTCACATGAGTACTTTGACACGTAGATATACAGTTTATGAGGTCATATACATTGATGTGTTATTTTTCTTTGGTGTGGTAATGGTGACATTTTAAAATCTTACCCAAGCCCTGTTTTGCAGTTTGGACTAATTATAGTAAATAGTGTACACATTTGAGAATGGTGATTTAAATGGGAGAAGCACAATTTGCATTTGTTTAAAACTTCTATATAACAAAATGATTGGGAAATGCTAACAACCATTTATTATTATTTATGAAATATGGAGTATACATATGTTTTTTATTATGTTATGTTGTTTTGTGCACTTAGGTTATAAATAAATGTTATGATATATACCATACATATATGTGTGTGTGTTTAAATATATATCTATATTAATCACTTTTTACAGTGTCGTGCTATGTGCTGTACACCATATAGGCAACACAGCAGGATTTATATCTATATATAGATATATGTATACTATTGCAGGGCTCAAAATTTCCACTCGCCCGCTCGCAATTGGCGAGTGAAAATTGCGTGGGGGCGAGTGGAAATCCAGATGTATACTATTATACTATGTATAATAATAAGTGTATATATATATAGATAGATATATCTATATATAGATATATCTATCCATATATATATATCTATCTTTCTATATCTATCTATCTATCTATCTATCTATATATATAGATAGATAGATAGATATAGATAGATAGATAGATAGATAGATAGATAGATAGATATACACTTAATAGTATACATCCAGGTAAATCATTCTCATATAAGATCGATTGATCAGATACTAAATGTCCCTAAGGGACTAGAACATTTCACTAAAGAGATTTTAATGAATGGAGAATTACCATTTAATGAAGATGCAGTGATTAAAAAGCTATGGATTACATTCAGATCTTGTTATGAAAAAACAGGATAAGCAGCGAGCTCTAAAATCAGTTTAATAACATCCGTCTTTTGGGAGAAGCTACACTGAAATGTTGAGCTCTAGCTGTTCATTAAGGCAACTTATACAATCCGTAAATACCAACTGGGTCCAGATTTTAGACCTACTTTACTATACTCGAAATATAACTCTTCCCCACTCACTCTATATACAAAATTGCTAGACATGCACTGTAATAGTCAAAAATAGACCGATTTTTGCTATACTTTGCAGAATTAAATTACTATTTCTTGCTTATAAATGAGTGGCAACGCTTACCACCTCAGTTGTTTTTTTCTTACAGGGTTATTCCGAGGAAAAAACCGAGCTGAAGTGAACTGAGCCAAATGAAGTGCGGCTATTCACTCTGGCTCAGTACGGCTGATTTTAGTCGTACATCGGCTGAAATCAGCCGTACATCGGCTGCCTTCAGTCAGCCAAACATGCTCTGCATGTTTGGCTGAGCCGAAGTTCAGAGGGACTTCGACTCAGCCGATCCGCCATCTGGATCAGCTGAGCCAAAGCTCCGGCAGCTCATTCGCTGCCGTTCGCCCCTATTCTCATAGGGGCTGAACGGCAGTGAGTGAATAGCCGAATGCCGCTGAGCCATACAAAAATTAAGATATTTTAAAGAAAATGTTAAAAAAAACAATTGGGCGGAGCTAGCAGTGACAGTTAGCTCTGCCCAACTGTTCCTATTGGCCGGCACCTGCGAGATTCTTCTAGCAGGTCCCGGCCAATGAATAACAACTAGGCAGAGTGGGCTGTGACGTCACGGAAGGCTCCACCCGGTTGTTATTGTTTAATGGCAGATCAGCGTCCCCAGATCATTTGGGGATGCTGATCTGTCATTACAACTGGGCTCCGCCTTGCTGTCATGTGCAGGGTGAAAGGCCAGCCCTTTGGCAGGCCATTCTCCCTGCTTCGGCTGGCACTTTGGCTCAGTTGAACCAAAGGATGTGCCTTCGGCTTGGCTGAGCTGCTCAGTCGCCTTCGGCTGCTGTAGGGGCTATTGTGAATAGCCCCTACAGCAGCCCTTTGGTTCCATTGAACCAAAGGGCTACGGGGACCGAAGAGAGCCGAAGGATCAGCCGAAGCTACGGCTGGATCCTTCGGCTCTTTAGTGAATAACCCCCTTATTGTTGTGCTCTGCCAGTCAGTGCAGAGAGTATGCTGAATGTGCATAATGCCAGTATGGATACTGGTCTATGCCAACCTAGGACTGGGAGCAAATTAAAATTTACAAAGGGAAGTGACCTTAAACTGTATTACAGCATTTTATTAACTTGATATTAAACATTATTACAGTATTTTATTACAAGGGGAAAAAACAAGACCCGCTTTTATAATATTGTTTTAATGAAAACCTATTTATCAGAAAAAATAAGATTTTTTTCCGCTCAGTCTTGTCTTTAGAAAATTGTCCTGATTTACTGTGTGCTGGACAGCCCTGTAGCGGGTAGGGATAGATCATAGAGTGTTTGCAGTGAGAGTTAGTTGCTACTTCTGGTTTCTGAAAATGTACATTGGTTGAGAAACACACAACCAGATGCAAAACAGTGCTGGAGCAGATAGGGACAGATCACAAGGTCTAAGCAGGGGGAGATAGTTTCTGCCATCCTAGAGTGCAGCTGAAGTGTCATATATTTACAGTCAGTGTGCGTGGGGGGACATGTGGAGTAGATAGGGAGAGAGCGTTTGTAATAAGAGATGCCTTTTGTTTGTGTCAGCAACAACTTCAATTGCTGTTTAGTTGCTGGAATTTGCGTTTTGCTTGTTTTTTTTTAATTTCAAGTTTTTACATTTGTTCTTTACCTTAACCATGGGAGTCTCCTGGATGCGGGTGGGCGTCTTTAGACGTCCCTCGTGCCCGCGCCCCCTGGTGCACACCACCGCCGTCCCCGTGATCCCGGGCGTCAATCCGTCCAGGGCAATGTGGCTGTGTTCACTGAGAACAGAGGGAGGTCAGCCCGCGATCTCCCTCCGCTCTCCTCCTGGTCTCTGAATGCAGGAAGTGATGTATGTTACATCACTTCCGCATTCCTCTGTCATCCTCCTTTACAGAAACCGGAGAGAAGCTGATGAAGCAGATCTGTGCTTCATCAGCTTCTCTGGGGGTCCCTAGGTGAAATTAGGGGTCTTAGAGACACCTGATGTCTTGATAAAGGGGACCTGTAACTGTAATTTGTTATCACATATGTGCAGCCTGTAACAATAAAGTTAAGTGTAAAAAAAAAAGTAAAAAAAAAATGCTCACAAAATAAATACAAATTTACACACACAAAACAAAACCCCACAAAATGTTTTAAAAGTCCCCCACATAGATGCGCAAAAATGCGTTACATGCGCCTACACGCAAAAACGGTGATTGCTCTAATTATGCTGCACGTGTTACATATCGCCGTGAACGTCGCAATGAGAGCAATAATTCTAGGGCCATCAATCACTGATAACACTAAACTGATGAGTGGTAAAATCTTTTAAAGCGTCGCCTATGGCAAATTTTGGCTATGGTTTTTTTTTGCGATTTCGTGGGCGCGCGCAATTTTAAAAACCCCAGTGGTGATTAAATACCATCAAAAGAGAGCTCTATCTGTCCCCAAAAAATGGTATAAAATTCATTTCAGTACAGCGTTGCATGAGAGAATAAACGTCAATCAAAGTACCGCAGCGCTGAATACTGAAAAATGGCCTGGACAGGAAGGGGGTGTAAACACCCCGGTCAGCATGTGGTTAAGTTAAGTTAAAAGAGAGGGGCTTTTGCGTTTTGTGTTTAGTAGTCACAACAATATTTTTGGTGGCATTTTTTCAGTAAAATAATTACACTCAAATGTTGATTTTCTTTCAAATAAAAGCTGGCTGGTGCCTGTCCTGCTAAAAAAAATTGTGTGTGTACATAGTGTGTACAATATTCTGGTGGCTTTTTTAGTGAAATAAATGCACTTGAATGTTGATTTTTTTTTTTCATTTTCAATAATGCTTATTGAGCTTTAAACATTTTAACAAGAATGCAATTAGAGAATAATGCAAAAAACTGGACACAACTAAATGTGGCAGAAACTCCTCTGCATCTCGTACATGGGGTCAGTGTAATTCATAAACAATAAGAGTGTAAAAACAGTAGAATCACAAAGGCAAGATATAAACTGGCTGTAGACAGTGATATGGCCCATAAGTCTGTAGTGTGGGCTTGGTTTACCCAACCAACATTACCAAATAGAGGAGGAGGTAGAGCATTGGGAACTGAAACACAGGAAAAAGTCCTGTACACTATTTTGTAGACTAAAAAAATAAGAGAAGTGGCAGAGAACCTTATGGGAAAAAAAGAAAAAAGAAAAGAAAGGAGAGGGGGAAAAAGGGGAAGGAAATAAGCAATGGAGGGGGAGGAATATAGTGTTAGAGTCCTTGGGGATGCCTTCACCATGACCTATGTAGCTATAGAAAGATTAAAGTATGTGCTCAAAGTGAAAGATGTGCATATTGGATTCAAAGGATCCACACATTAAGGAATTATTTGTATGAGTTGGTGAGTATACTGGTCAGTATTTGGTTCAGAATTAGGTTCTTTCAACTGCAAATGGATCCCTTGTCTAGGAATGAGTATCTGAAGATGAAATTATGAGACATCCACCAGTGCAAAGCCACTGGAGACTCCAAAGCAGATGGGAATAAAGGATTGCTTAGTAAATGAATAATTGGCAAATATGAGATTAACCCCTTCATGACTGAGGCCTTTTTTTAAATTTTTTGCACCCATGTTATATTCCACATTTTAGGCCTGAAAGTGACTTAAAACCCCCAAACATTATATATTTTCTGAATGCCAAGACCCTATAGAATAAAATGGTGGTAGTTGCAAATTTTTATGTTGCGCAATATTAGCGCAACTCCTTATTAAACCCCAACATTTAGTGAAAAATGTACTTACCAGCTCCCCATGTGATAGCAGATGGTGGTGACAGGTACTCTTTAAGGTGATGCTGGGGGTCCAAAAGACCCCCAGTGTCACCTTTACACTGGAAATAAGTTATTGAAGTGCAGATCGCACTTCAATAGCTTATAGCTGGGCTGCAGGAGCCCAGAACTGACAGCCCAGGGACCGGAAGTGATGCAATCTGCATCGCTCCCGGTCCCATAGAGCGGGGAGGGGATCGATGAACGGAAGTTTATCGACCTCCTTCCCAGCTCCCCGCGGAAACCAAGGAAGCCGGTCCCGGGCCCGTAGGAGGGGCAACGGAGCCCGGGAACCATGGCGGCAGTGTCCGGCGGGGGGGCGGCCCCTTCTACGGGACACAGAAGCGATCTGGCGACAGGTAAGTCGCCAGAATCGCTTCTGTTGTAAAGCCGGCAGTCGGCTTTACAAATTTAAACAGACTCCCGGCGGCAATAGTCGCCGGGAGTCTGTTTAAACAGCCCTGATGCTGGCGACGTACACTGTATGGTCGTCAGTCACGAAGGAGTTAAAGAAGAAATCCAGGGAAAATGTTCCTTTACAGTGGTGCAGTGGGGCTATAAGCAGTTTTGGTTTGCCAATTAAGTTTATAGGAAAGTTGTTAAGCATGATATGCTTCATTAAACATAACATGACAAAAACTAAGATATAAGTATAGGGATCTAATGTTAAATTATCTTATACCATAAGGCAACAGGTTTCCCTGCCAACACAGGCAAGTAATTTGACTCAAATAAATAAACCTGTGAAAACCAGATCAGGTGCATCAACCCAACTTAAAACAGTGTGGTTTAACAATATTATTCAGTTTATTACCCTTAGGGGTCTATTCACTAAGCTGCCATAGGCAGCCGAGTGAACGACCGACCTGAAGCGAAGTGCTTTTTAGAAAAAATTTCACATGTCCCTTTAAGAAAAAGTATCGGTAATTGGTATCGGGAAGTACCTGAGGGAAAGTACTTGTACTTGTGCTTGGTCTTAAAAAAAAGTGGTATCGGGATATCCTTAGGTACGGCAGCTTTAGTTCTTTCTTCCAAAGCAAGATGGAGGTGAAAACTGGATGAATGCGAATGAACGCTGTTCGGCTATTCACTTCAGGCTGGTACGGCTGATTTCAGCCGTATATCGGCTAAAATCAGCCGTACATCGGATGGATTTGGGTCGGCCGAACATGCTGGGCATGTTCGGCTGACCCGAAGTGCAGAAGGAGTACAACTCAGCCGATCCAACATCTGGATCAGCTAAGCCGAACCTCCGGCAGGCTACTCGCTGCTGTTCAGTCTATTCTTATAGATGCCTAACAGCAGTGAGTGAATAGCCGAATGCTGCTGAGCGGCATTCGCCTCGGCTGTTCTGCTCAGTCCCTCCGCTCGGCCAGCTTCGGCTTTCACCTCGGCTCAGTCGAGCCAAAGCATATGCCTTCGGCTCGACTGAGCCGCTCGGCCGACTTCGGGAGCTGTATGGGCTATAGTGAATAGCCCGTACAGCAGCCCTTCGGTTCTGCTGAACTGATGGGGTCCTGGGGCCGAAGGATCAGCCGAAGCTACGGCTAGGTTATTCGGCTGCTCTGTGAATATACCACTTAATGTTTATTTTTTAAAGCTGTCTAAATCTGTCTGTCTAGTAAACGTTCTTAAATACTGCAGTCAGTCACTATAATATTGTGGGAAATGTATTTAGTGAAATAAAATTAATCTTGTTGTTGTTTTTTTTCATTAAAAACCGTGTCCATCCAGTTAGAAAAGCAGCCCAGTAAAAGTGCTTAAATACTGTGCATGAAATCACTACAATATTTTGGTGGCTTTTTCAGTAAACTAAGTACACTCCATTGCTGATTTTTTAGATTAAAAGCGGGCTGGTATCAGTCCTGTTTAAAAGCGGCCTAGTGAAAATGCTTAAACACTGTGCATGTAGTCACTACAACATTTCAGTGGCTTTTTTGTCAGTGAAAAAAAAGATTCTAATATTGATTTTTTGGGGGGGGGGCTGCTTTGATTCCTGTTTTGGTGGCTTTTTTAGTAACATAAATACATACTTTTGTTGATTTTGTGTATAGCAGGGGTAGGCAACCTTGATCATTACAATTTTTTGCTGTCTTTTTTTCTCTGAAATAAGTACTCAAATATTTTTTTAAAAATGTATTTAAAGCTGGCTGGTTTCTCTCCTGTTTAAAATGTGGCCTAGTTAAACTACTTCACTATTGTGTAATCAGGGGTAGGCAACATTGGTCCTCCATCTGTTGTGGAATTACATCAGACATAGCAAGATTCTGATAACCAGATACAGAGGTTTGTTGTAGTTTCACCACAGTTGGAGTGCCGAGGTTGCCTTCCCCTGTTGTATGGAGTCAGTACAATGTTATGCTGTTTTTTTTATATACTGTAATTATACTCTAATGTTGATCGCTTGATTAAAAGCTGCACAGTGTGCAGAGGGAGAGCATGGGAAGCCATGTTAGGACACAGTTTACATATCCGGCTCTTAGTGGTCCCTTTTGCAGCTATTATTCCTCCTGCGGGCCCCCCAGTGGGAGTCGCCCTCCGGATGGTCCACATTCCTATTTTGTTAGTGCTTCTTTTTTATATTATTTTAAGTCCTCCTGAGGAAACCATCATAAGGGAAATGCGTCACAAATTTGTGATTTATGATACAACATTTATATGCACTAAACAACAGTAATAGTGCTATATGTACTACACGATATCTCTATATAGGACATTATATTTAGATTTGTAATAGAGAGAGAGAACAGCTTTTTAATAAGGTCTATTCTTATGTAGCATTATTTTTTGTAATAAGATGTTTGTAATAAAAATAAAATTGTAATAAAAAGAAAATTAATTTTAAATGATTTCTAAAGGTCTGTAATGTTTGCTTTAAAGCCATTCTCTGGTTTTGTAAACCAGACAATACTTTTAGCTGTTTGTCTTACAATTTAATGGGGTGTTGCCATACAGACTTTTCACTACTATAGGCAACTATATCACTTATTTTAACAAAGTAGTTTCAGATAGAACCTTATAAAGAGCCTTATGAGTAAGCACTATAATACTATGCAAAACGTATCAAAGTATCTATACGTGCTTTCTTGCAATAAAGCTTCCCTGTTTCCTTTATCATCCTTGTAGACTGCATGTTCTTGGCATTGTTGCATCAATTTAGCTTACAATTTACGTTTGTAAACATTTTATGTATATCTGTATTTATTTAGGTTTTATGTTTGTTGTAGTTACTTCAATGTTCTATATCTGCTCTAATACTTGTTTATTTTTGTTTTGTTTAATTTTAATATAAAATAGTTTAATCATTATTTTTTACCTTGCACCATACATTTTGTAAGTTTTTATCTTGTGATTCTTTTTCCATATACTGCTTTCATGACTAGACCTCAATGAGTCAGGGCCCCCTAGTGCTGTCTTAGACATGACTCTGTTATAGTGTACTAAAACCTTCATTACTAGGAGCCAACAACATTTACCTCCCTTAGGGCTTTAGAATTCAGCACTTTGATTTTTATCATGCATGTGTAAAGCAGATAAACATGACTTAGAAAGCAATGTGTGAATTGCGGAGCCGTGTTCCTGTTAGCTGATTGCTGCATTTGATTTTGGTTTGCTTTGCTTAAAGTTTTGGTAAATGCAACATCTTCTATTTTGCAGTGTCTGAACTGCTTTATTCCACCATACAAGTCAAAGTGAATTCAAACAAAAGCAGGTCAAAAGAAAGTCAATCCAACTGAAGAAGCAACTGAAAATTAAATCAAACACATATAAAGTACATGTCAAATCAAATGTCAGCCATTTTCCTGAATGCACCTGAAACCAATTCTTCATTTGACTTGTATCTGGGTCTGATGCCCATGTACACTAAAGCTGGCCATACACCTTAGAACCATCGCACGACTTTCGTTGTGCAATGGTTGTAAGGTAATTAAAATCACGTACGATCTGCCCATCTTGGACATGCAGATCGGGCATCCGATTATTCCAATGATGAGCGGGCAGTGTGCGCTTGCGCACACTGGCCCGTTCGGCATTTGTCTTCCGAGCACGCCACTAAACCGCCGAAAATCTTTTTGCAGGTTTTCCAGCGTGCTCGGAAGACAAAAGACGTCCGACCGTACAGTAGAAACGGTAGAAATTATTGTATTATCTAAAGAGATGGTTTTGTACATCATTTGTCTTCTTTGTTTATTGTTGTGAAGACTAAAAAAATATACAAAATTCATTTTTAGTTAGATAAACATAAAATATTGCATATCAATATGATGTAGTCTTCGACCATCTATCCATCTGAGGACGTTTTAAAAATGATGCATACAATAATTTAATTTTTAAGTCAATATGTTCAAGGAACAAAACCAAGGGTAGCCTGGGATTACAACACTCACCCCTTCACCCCCACTAGACTAGAGGCCACCACCTAAAGTTGGTGGAGAAAAAATTCCAGCACAATGGGCGAAGAGGGTTCTTTACAGTAAGAGCGGTTAAGGTCTGGAACTCACTGCCATCAGCAGTGATTTCAGCCAAGAGTGTAGATTTGTTCAAGAAACTTTTGGACAATTTCTTGAGGGACCATAATATCCAGGGATACCAGTATCCCTGAGAATGGGATGATGCATGGACCTATATGGGTTGGACTTGATGGACGTATGTCTTTATTCAACCCCAAATATTATGTAACTATGTAACTATGTAACATAACGGGGTCCACAGTTCTCCTAAATGTACTGGCAGCCGCCGGTACATTTAGGAGAACTGTGGCTGCAGGGGCCTGTGTCCTTTCAAATCCCCGCTGCTCTCCGTACCCTTAGCTAAACACTTAACCTTCCCAAACAATTAACTAAGTCTCTAAAATCTAACCCTATCCATGATCCGAAAATTAATGTAAACTCCATAATCTCTGATCAGAACAATAACCTAATAAAACTCCAAAAATAAGAGCCAACACTGAACAAACCCTTTTAAGCATTATACTTATCTTATTACATGCCAGCTGCAACCACTCCAAAACTAAGTCGATCTTGCAGTGAAAACTAGCAGGCATCTGAGCAACTGATATGTGGCAACTAACCGGCCTATGCACACCTATGTATTTTAATTACTCTTGATGGTATTCAGAAACATGTGCACAAATAAACCAGTGTTTTAATGTTGCTAGTTCACTTGTGTAATGTATTCACATACATTGTCCATTCTATGATGCATCAACATGTAGTATAGGGCATATTATTGACACTGGCAGCGCATAACATGATTGTTGATAACGCAGCAAAAATTGCATATAATGTACATGTAAAGGTGTGAGTCCTTAAACATGTTAGTGCATCTCAACAATTATTTAAATATTGATTTAAATACATTCCTGTACGTTTTAAAATAAGATATTTAGTTACATTCTGACTTTTTGCCACTAGTCTATGCTGTTGCATTATATTTTGATAAATCCTTTTTTTATAGCAACAAAATATCCACAAACTGAAATTTTTCCTAGCAATTTTTAAAAAGCACAAACAAAAAAATAACAATTTTGTTTTAATTATTTAAAAAGTAAGAAAGCGGTGCGCATTAAAAATAGCTGTAGACAATTTAGGCAAAGATTTCTTAAGTTATAGAAAGTGTTATATTTGTGTGTGTTTATTTTTCCTGCAATTCCAGCATTTAAATCAATTTTGTTAACCAGCATTCACTAACAACATATTTAAAAACTATTTCCTAAAATACTTTTTGTTTAAGTTCAGAAAGTAATGAAACTCAACATGTATTAATAAATGTCAATAAAAACATTGTTAACTGAATTTTCATAGTTTAGCGTTTTCCTGCAAACTCTAAACTTTACATGTCAAGGCATTTTTCACTAGTTGTATTAAGTATTGTACAAAAATGTAATTTGCTTGAAAGAAAAATGTACTTTTTTTTTTCTTTGTTTAGAGGGTGTGCATTTTTGTATTTAGTGTATTTCAATTAGTGATCTTGGTATTTGTTATCATATATTACAGGCTTTTACATAGTGCCCATAGTTTACGCAGCACTTACTGTACATTCACATCACTCCATCAAGGAGCTTACTGCCTAAGGCCTCTTATCTCACATACATTCATACACACAGAGGCCAGTTTTTTGACAGGAACCAATTTACCTACTAGAATGCCTTTGGAAAGTGGGAGAACATGCAAACTCCATGCAGATAGTGTCCTGTCTGGGATTCTGCAGCAAGGCAGAAGTGCTAACCAGTGGGCCACTGTGCTGCCCATTATGTCTTTTATTTTTAAAGTATGTGTGTGTATTTTAAGGTTATTTCTGTACTGTTACGTTAAGTCTTGTATTTTCCTTTTCCGCTTTTCTGCTTTTCCTTTCTGTGAAAAATAAAGTAAAATAAATAGGGTAATGAGGGGTTCTTTTGTCACAAGAATAGGTCTAGGATTGTTAAAAGGAGTTTCCATAAATTTTAGGGGCCATTTAAAGCCAATTGTGCCTTAAAGCCACCTTGATTTCACCTTCACTACTGAACAATGCCAAAAATAAAAATGTTGCCACAATAATCCAACATGTCACTGAACTTAAAACTCTCAATTTTTCTTATACTTAATTATCCAGTTATGTGCCTCCTGTCATTGGCTCTCATTGCTCCAATGACTTAATTACTTTCTGAGTCACAGATCTAAAAAGAGAACTATGGCCCAACCTTTTTTTGCCTTAGTCCTCTTTAAGGTTACACATGGACATATATTATTGTCCTCCTGTGACCCAAAACTCAGCCGGGTATATGCTGACAGTGCAGAGCCGCACTCCAGAAGGGACGGATCCTGACAATATTGTCAGTATCCACCCCACTGCCTGATTGACAGCTGTGTCTGCCCCCTCCTTCATCCATCCCTCCAGTCAGCGGTGAAGGAAGGGAAAGGGGAGGGAGGAATCCCTGCGGAGACCGGTGACTGTCAGAAGATCACATACCGCTGATCGCTCAGTTCTCAATCCATAGACCCAAAAAGTAACAGCTTCAGTGTCACATCAGGGCTCTGATAATGGGGATCAATGTATTTCTCTCACACCATAATTCTTCTTTAAACAAGGAATCAGGAGTTTTGACTTAACTCTGACTGTGGGGAAATTAAGGGACAGCTGACCCACTACAGAGCAGCTGTTATTTCAGTGGAACACCAGAAGCAATAGTCTGTGCAACTCAAACACATTTAATTAGAAACTAGTTGAATGATCACACTTCAGCAAGTCCAATAAAATCCATACTTTACCCAAATGGTTACGGCTTGTGCATCTCAAATAGCTTGTCCTATCCAATCATATTTTACTAAGACTTCACTTGCTGCATGCTTGCTATGGGTTGGTGACTTAGAAATTATTAGATATAGAGATAACCAGATAGCTAGCATTTTTTAGGGCAGGTTAGCAATGTTAGTGTGTTTTTGCTCAATATAGCCATCCTTTAAGAAGCAAATACTTTGCCTACCTAGCTTGGGGCCTATGTGCCCACTTTCCTAAATATGAAACCATAATTAAAAATTTCTGGTACAGTGATCACGTGCCTCAGCAGAACACATTTTATGTGTTCGACCTAAAAAGTTCTACTATGCTTTGTAATATAACTTCCCTTATACTCGGTAGGACACCTTTTTCATAGCTTTTTTAATTAGAAAATAATCAGAAGTGGTCCATGCTCATTAAATAAACGTGAAAGTTTTACACCGGCAATGCTGCAAGACAAAGTCAGAAAATGATAGATTATATAGAGGCTGCAGGAAAATAAAAGTCACTCTCAAATGTTGTTATTAACAATGTCATTTTATATAGATTTCATAAATAGAAAAAGCTGAAAACTGAGTAACCATTTTAAGCAGTCTGGAGAGAACTTCATTACATCATTTATAAACATTGCTCTTCAAATTACTTGATTGGATTATAAAATATTGAAACCGCGCTTTCCTCTAGTTGTTCAATCCATACAATACCAGGAGTTTAGATAGCAAATATAAACTATACACAACGCTATCGATCTTTACATTTTACATTTATATTGGTTGTTGCTTGCGTCTATGGTTGTGATCCTTATTAATCACGTATTAAATTATCATATCATCTATCAACACATAAACTAAATATTGAACTGTCATATTAGTGTCTTTGCTGTACAGCTGTCGGAATTTACCAGCATTCTATAAATTATATTAAAAATCAGTAAGAAAGCCAAGGTAATACTAAACATTGTGAAGATGTCATGACTTGTGTTATAAATATTTTCATTAAACTGCTATTAAACATAGAACTCATAGTTCTTCAGAAAAGGAACAGTTACCACTAGAAACAGATTTTAACTTATTGAAATCAAACAACAAAATCCTATTGATCACTGTGAAATGTATTAATATATATTTTGTGTACCATTTTCATGAATGTTATATGTTGTTTTCTAAAATGAAATGATTGTTAGTGCCTTATTTAAAAAGTGTACTTTTTTATAATGGCAATTATCTTCTTGCTGGAAGCTGTAGAGAAATCTGACCAATCTAATAACAGTTCACCATGCCATTGAACACAACATCTTAGGTTAAAAAAAATCCCCTTAACGTAATTGGTTTGAAGTAAACACTTGCTCCTGTTGCTGACAGTAAAAAAAAAAAAAAAAAAAGCAAAGGG
>NW_017307202.1:66841-69013 GCF_000935625.1 Nanorana parkeri
AAAAAAAAAAAAGCCAAGGTTATTCAGGGAACCTGAAGAAGTATTTTTTGTCTACTTTAGCCATGAATACACATTCTGTGTTTGAAGTCCAATGAGATAGAACACAAAGCAAACAGATAAATACAAAATAAAATACATAATGGATAAGGATAAAGGATATTTTAATTGTGGTTAGTAGGGAAGAGCCCATGTTCGGACCCAACTTGGCCTGAACCTGAGTTCCTTGAGAAGCTATGTGGAGTCACTTACCTGTAGAGATGCAGGCCAGGGCTGACCTCATTGACCTTATATGGCCACATGGCCTTCCCTTTTGCTTACATGCAGCTGTGGGCAGGGAATTCCCCAGGCACAGCTGATTGGGCAGCAGGATAAGCTCCTTCCATGCTCAATCCAATCTGAGTGCAACCGTAGTGGTAAGCCTCTTTATTATTGTGGTTTACACATCCCTGTCACACTGCACAACAAGAAAATTCATATGAAAGTGCTTCCTGGGTCAGTCTTATTGCTTCTTGGTTACCTTGCTATTCACTCAATAGTGGTTATAATGCTGATTCATTGTCCAATATGCTAGCTGAACACAGAGTGGTAACATAACATGTACTACTAAACCCGGAAATCCAGGTTTAGCAATGTGGTAGAGGCTAATAAATCTCAGAAATGGCTAAATTTAAATCTTCCAATAATTGAGAATACACACATTTATGCATTACTAATGTGTATTTAGCTCTCTGCTTAGAGTTCAAGCTTAATACTCATTTGCTAATAGTTCTATTGTATTAACAATGTGCACCAGGATTGTCAAAATTAGCTAAAGTATGCAAATGCAGTTTGGTGCACATTATATGCCGAGGTTGCCTTTTATTTACTTTTGAGCTCTGAATTTTGGCTATATGATTTTCTATTTAATTTCTACTGATGAAGGAGTGTAGGGAAACTCAGCAGGCTGTATACAAATGAGAGCTACCTCTTGGTTTAGCTAAGTCTTTTCATAGGGCTGGTATAGCAGTTTCCTTGCATCACAAGCTTTTAAAAGGCAGGCCATGTCATTGTATAATGTAACTTCAGAGGAGGCATTGGATGCTATACTAATTACGTGTTTCGATAATACATACTTGCATTTTTTCAGCTACTTCTTGGGAATGTAAACAGTGACAGATGCTCTTCGAAAAAGGTCTGGATAAAAAGAATGTGGTAATTTTTTTGACTATACAGTGGAACACTTCAGTACAAGATAAAAACATTACTGGATATTACAATGCTCATAGTTTTAACATATCATGCTTAATTTGTGCCATCCAGGTTTCAGATCTTTGTTAGCTGCAGAAAAATATTTGTGAATTTAACTCACTACCAACCTTGGCCAAACTGTATGATTGTTTGGCATATTCAAGTGTTACTATTAAAGTGCTTTTTTTACTGTTACATTTTTGGCACCGTGGAGAGTAAATGTCATGTTATGTGAAGACTATACCCACAACACGTGTGGCATTTTAGAAGATGGCCGGACCTTTGTAAATACTGCTTGGCCTGCCCAAAGAAAAGTAGGTCACATCTGCAATTATACTTTAAACATTGACTTTGGGTATGGGATGTTTATATTCAGTAAGGCAATCACCTTAATTCCTCTTAGAAAATTACACCCTGTGACAGTAGTCCCTGGAGTTAAAAAAACAAAATATATCATGCTGGAGTTATCAAGTCTAACTTTTTATTCAGTAAAGTTAAAGTTACATTGGATGTAGTCCTATTGAAATGCATTACAGCACTCCCTATGTGAGATTGTGCTTCAAGAGTAAAAGATAAATGGAACAAAGGGTGGGATTTAAGCCACTGACTGCATATGTCTATACAGGTATTCCTCACTTAACGACCGAATTCCGTTCCTACGACCAGGTCGTTAAACGAATTGGTCGTTAAGTGAGGAACTCTATACAGTACTGTACTGCATTAGTACAGTACTGTATAGCGTTGCAGATGTACAGTACCGAACAGTGTACTGTACATCGGGCAATAAAATACTTACCGGGACCTGCAGTGAAGAACGGAGGAAATCACTTCCGCCGGCGACACGTCACACTGACGATGACGCGTAAGGTCGGAGGTCGATCGGAGGACGGTCGTAAGTGCGAGTGGTCGTAAAGCAGGTAAGTCGTAAAGCGAGGAATGTCTGTG
>NW_017307202.1:69323-72462 GCF_000935625.1 Nanorana parkeri
GCTGTTGACTTTGCAAGGGAATTTGCACTTCCATCATCCAATCCTTTTTATTTTCTTTGCACATGATTGAGTAATCTTTGCAAAGTGAATTTTTACCACATTCACTAAGCTAAAAGGAAAATTCCCTTGCAATGTGCAATTTCGCTTGCAAAAGCCTATTTAGTAAATCAACCCCTCAGAGTTTAAAAGAAAGAGTAAGTACAGAATTTGATTTCAATTAATATATTATTTTCCTATTCAAGATAATAGATTTCTTTTGTCTTTATAGTAATACACCCAGATAGACATAGTGAAAATCATTTATGTAATAGACCAGTTCTGTTTATTTAAAGCAAATTAGTGGTAAAACGGCTAATCCATTAATCAGTTCAAAGCTGTTCAAAAATGAGCAAAATATATTCTCCATCTCTAGGAGAAACTGGATCATATGCATCTTAAAAGGGGACCATTATCTCCATGGGTTTCTTCAGTTGAAGTTAAAAATCTAAAAATGGTTTTCACTCATTTCTCATTAATATGCAAAATAATTCAAATTAGATTGTAATTAACCATCTACTCAGTAGAAAACCTTTTCATGATAATTTATGATAAACTCAGTTGCAGCTTTGATTGAGATTGATTCTTGGTGTTGAGAAGCTGTCATGAATATAAAAAAGCACCTGATGTTTAAACACCTAACTTGCTTGGCCAATTATTAATTGCATTCACAGGGCAATGCACTTTGAATAGGTTTCACAGGTTATGAATTTATACACAACAAAAATATCACTGGTGCAGATTACTTTTTTCTTTTATATTTAAAATGATACAGTGTTTCTTTTAGCAAGTCTTTGATTTGGTGTTACAATGTACTACTGGTTGTTTTCTATAGATAGTGAAAAAGAGTTGGCTTTATACATTATTTTGGCAAAAGGCCAGATAGTAGGAATATAACACACAAATATCATCTTTTGTTTTTGTCTCCCTTTTTTCCATAAACTGTCCCTTATCTTCTAATTAAAGAGGACCTTGCATCAAAATGCAAGACCAGCTTATTTTGTAGACCCCCTCCTTCATGTAAAAAAAGTGCAGCAAAATAAAATAAAAGACAATAACTAAAAAAAATCCTTATCTTACACCCTGGTCCTTACCAAACTTGCATAGACAAGGGTGATAATGCGAAAGCTGAGGATCCCTTTTTGGGGGAAATGAAGCATTTGCACAGTGCTGGAATGACTTCTGAGATTTTGGCATTCCTAGGATCATGGAATAAGATCCAGTGACATCACCCTTGCCTACGAGAAGCAGCCAGAAGCTTGGTTAAATTTGACTTTTTTCTTCTAATGCTGTTTTTTTTATTTCTTTAACCACCTGCTGTCCGACCTTTGTAATTAAATGGCTGAACAGCGGATTCTTGAATTCGGGAGGGCGTTTTTGAACGTCCCATCCCGCCCCGCTCATGCCCGCCGATAGGCAGCGCGCACGAACGGGAAGTCGGCTTTGAATGTAAACAGCCAGCGATGGCTGTTTACATACAAGCATTCAGGCGTCTGTAGAGACGCCCGATCGCGTGTAATATGCGTGCGGGTGAGCGCCTCCGTCGCAGCCGCTGCTGGCGATCCTGAGCTCCGTTGTTCCCGGTGTGAGTCCGGGACCAGCACAGCAGCTCTGCGGCTGGAGGTCAGTACAGGATCTCCGTTTGATCTCCTCCCACTCTTCGGAATGCAGAAAGTAATGTGTATTACATCACTTCCGCATTCCTCTGTCACTCTCCGGTACAGAAACCGGAGAGAAGCTGGTGAAGCAGGTCTCTGCTTCATCAGCTTCTCCGGGGGTCCCTAGGTGACATTAGGGGTCTTAAAAAAGAACAAACGTGTGGGCGCAAAGCTGAAGGGGCTATATGACTAAGTGAGACATGGTGAGAGATAAAACAGAAGGAGATGTGGCACTTATTTTGAGTGGATCTCAGCACCAGATGGGGGCCGGTCTGTGGGGAGGATAGTGAGAACCGAGGTGTGTATTCAATGAGGACTGGTGTGCTGCCTGAGGCATTGAGCTTGATAAAGAGGTTGTATCCTCGAAACGCGTTGCTCCCGAACCTCCACCCACGACCATACTGACCTGACCACCTTTACCCCACCTTTATCCCGGCCGTCCTTTCATTCAACATCATCATCACGGCCCGGGCACTGGCCAAGTCTCGGTCCACACACAGATCGAGCCTTTCCACCTGCAGCTGCAGCCCAGCCAGACGTCACCCCGCACATCGCCTGCACTCCATCACAGCAGCGGTGACACGGACTAAATTTGTGTGCCACTACGCACCCCCCCTGTCCATCCCTCTCCTCTCTTCTCACCATCGCTTCCCTCCTCAAGATGAACAGCCTCAGGCAGCACACCAGTCCTCATTGAATACACACCTCGATTCTCACGATCCTCCCCACAGACCGGCCCCCATCTGGTGCTGAGATCCACTCAAAGTAAGTGCCACATCTCCTTCTGTTTTATCTCTCACTATGTCTCACTTAGTCATATAGCCCCTTCAGCTTTGTCCTTTTTTTTTTCTTTTCATCCCATTAACTCAGTGGGCCACAGGATGCTGCTCATGGGTGGTCTTTTCTCCATTGACCCTAATGAAGAAGCTGTTTACATGCAAGCCAGCAAATAGATGGCTTCTCCATGAGTGTGCACTGAGAAAAGGCCACGTAGGCCGCAGCCCATGGACTAATTCACCATCTAGCTTGGTGATCACTAGGCACAGGAAGGTATTGGCTGACATGATTTCTGGCAAGATCCAAAAAATAGGAGATAGTGTACATTTAAATTTAACAGACTGCGGGGTCAATTCACGAACCTTTATGGCAATCAATATTCAGGTCACGTGACCTGTTGTAGTGAAATATTGCATGCGATAACAAAATGTTAAATTCATTTAACTTAAATATTGCATGTGTGTTATTAATAGGCTGATAAAATGCTGTAAATATCGCAGGAATTACATTAAAAAAAAAAGTATGCAGTAAATAGCACTTGCCTGGGGCAGTCAGTATATAACGTCTATTAGCCTGAGGCAGTGTGCAAATGTTGATGTGTGCCTTGGCTGGTTTTTAATGTCATTGCTGTAATTGTCTGCACCCATGTCCCTTTTTTTTTTTTTTTT
>NW_017307202.1:72694-78037 GCF_000935625.1 Nanorana parkeri
AAAAAAGAACAAACGTGTGGGCGCAAAGCTGAAGGGGCTATATGACTAAGTGAGACATGGTGAGAGATAAAACAGAAGGAGATGTGGCACTTATTTTGAGTGGATCTCAGCACCAGATGGGGGCCGGTCTGTGGGGAGGATAGTGAGAACCGAGGTGTGTATTCAATGAGGACTGGTGTGCTGCCTGAGGCATTGAGCTTGATAAAGAGGTTGTATCCTCGAAACGCGTTGCTCCCGAACCTCCACCCACGACCATACTGACCTGACCACCTTTACCCCACCTTTATCCCGGCCGTCCTTTCATTCAACATCATCATCACGGCCCGGGCACTGGCCAAGTCTCGGTCCACACACAGATCGAGCCTTTCCACCTGCAGCTGCAGCCACAGCAGCCCAGCCAGACGTCACCCCGCACATCGCCTGCACTCCCCATCACAGCAGCGGTGACATGGACTGAATTTGTGTGCCACTACCCGCCCCCCTGTCCATCTCTCTCCTCTCTTCTCACCATCGCTTCCCTCCTCAAGATGCCTCAGGCAGCACACCAGTCCTCATTGAATACACACCTCGGTTCTCAAGATCCTCCCCACAGACCGGCCCCCATCTGGTGCTGAGATCCACTCAAAGTAAGTGCCACATCTCCTTCTGTTTTATCTCTCACCATGTCTCACTTAGTCATATAGCCCCTTCAGCTTTGCACCCACACGTTTGTTCTTTTTTGTTCCACAAGCACAGGTACTCCTCCTGTCTCCAAGGGCCGCAGGCTAGGTAGAGCTATTAAATTCATTTCTCCAGGTTCAATCCGAGAGCGCTGTCCGTGCTAATTTTGTGTGCTAATAGGGGTCTTAAAGACCCCTGATGTCTCCATAAAGAGGACCTGTCACTGCAAATTGGCCGTCACATAGGGAGCTTGTTTGCTCCCTATGTGATAGCAATAAAGTTAAGTGAAAAAAAAAGGTTTAAAAAAATTTAAGTTACAAAAAAAATTAAAAAATTAAAAGTCACATATCAAAGCAATAATAAAAAAATAAAGTCCCCCGCCCCCACATGCACACGCAAACATGCGTTGAGTCCGCCTACGTGCGGAAATGACAATTACATCCATTGCGCGCACATGTTACATATCGCCGCGAACGTCGGATTGAGAGCAATAATTCTAGGGCCATTAATCACTGATAACACTAAACAGTGTTTAGTGTTGTAACAGCTTTTAAAATGAGTAACAGCTTTTAAAACGTTGGCTTTGGTCAATTTTGGGTATGGTAGTTTTTTGCGATTTAGCGGCTGCGCGCAACTTTAAAGCTCAACATGTTTGGTGTCTATTTACCCGACGTGACCCCGACTTTTATATTTTACCAAAAAATTGGGTAATAATAAATGTTTTATAACATAACGTAGGGAGAACAGTGTTTTTTTTTCAAAAATTTCGGTACTTTTTTCATTATATAGTTTAAAAAAACCCCAGTGGTGATTAAATACCACCAAAAGAAATCTCTATCTGTCCCTAAAAAATGGTATAAAATTAATTTCAGTACAGCGTTGCATGACGGAATAAATGTCAGTCAAAGTACTGCAGTGCGGAACACTGAAAAATGGCCTGGACAGGAAGGGGGTATAAACACCCCGGTCAGCAAGTGGTTAATTTAACTTTGCTTTTCTACATGCATGTGTGTGCGTGTTGGGGGGGTTATGCAAAATAAGGGGCGTGCATAAACTAACTAATGTGAAGTGATAACAATAAAACACTTAAAGTGACATTAAACCCTCAGATTTTTTAACATAAACCAATACTGTAATGTGTGCCTTACTGTAATCCATGGTTGTTTCCCTTCTCTTTGCTGCTCTTCCTTTTAAATCCTCATGTCTTCTCATGCTTGGGGAGAACATCCCTTTGCAGCTGAGTGCCTCTTCCTGTAGTGCTGGCTCAGGTTACAAGCCTATAGAAACTAATACACAGACACTGTATATCCATTCCTGAGACAAGGCAGTCTGCTGCAAAACAGAAGTTCTGCAGAGCATGAGAACAGATACAGATTTAAAAGGAAGAGCAGCAAAGAGAAGGGAAACAACCATGGATTACAGTAAGGCACACATTACACTATTGTTTTATGTTAAAAAATCTGAGGGTTTAATGTCACTTTAATACCCTGCTCCCAGGCCCCTCCTTATTAACTAAATCTGTTCTGAACATAATTTAATAGAAGGGGAGTATAGCAGGTGTACAGCTCAATGTTTAGTCCTTGAATAGCTGATGGTGTTCCCAGGGAGCTTCAAAATATGGGTACTACCACCTCCCACCTTTTATGCCTTACTATTGGTAGCTTATAGTAAAGGGTGGCCTCAGTGACCAACAGCAAGACATTGAAAGGTGGACTGCAGATCTTGAAAAATACTAAATAATAAAGTGTCCTGGGTTTCCAAGCTTCCGAGCAGTTATTTGAAGAAATTGGTAGGTCCTGCTATATACCTGTGCATTTAATTTCATTAGTTAGTGTTCAGTATTAGATTAGTTTGATGCCATTAGCCTAAAGAAATGGTCCATGTGCCATTCATGTTTTTTCTAGTTTTTAAATGGATTCCAAAAACTTTTCTATAGATAACCAGCACCTGCCAATATGAACACCTGCTGTATTATACACTTTTACTATAACCATTACCAATGGCTTTCACATATTAGCATTGTGTAATTAAAATATTATACAGTATTATTAACCTAGGTATTTTGAGTACTGTTTTAATTGATAGGGTGTGTATTTTCTCCATCCCTTATAACTGGAAGTGCATCATGAGCTCAATATGATTGTGGACCTCTGAAATAGAGATTACTAGGCATTTAATTCAAGTTTGTACCTACCTACCTAGCTATTCAGAGCCGACAGAACAATGACAAATAAATGTGATAGGTCGGTCTGGGATTCTGCAGTTGACACAATGTCCTGTGCTTTACTATATAAGCCTAATTGTGTGAGCACTAAAAAAAGACATTTTAATGTAGCAATAATAATATATTGTCCAGTTCTTTTATACCTAAAATATAATCTATCTAGTTATTTATATATCAGATATACAGTAATAATGTTCATAAATACAAGGTTGTTTTCCTTGCTGTTATGATTTGTGCTCATTTTCTGTTCCTGTTCCTTGTAGTACTGTAAGCAATCTTTCTTTTTCATCTATAAATAGATCTCATACCTGACTGGTTCAGGTCAAATAACAAACATGGTCGCACACAAGTGCTTTTTGGAAAATAACAAAAGGTTTAGCTTTTACAACCACAGCATTCCAGGTGTTAAGAAAGACAGAAACAGTTGACATAAAGGAGACCCCTGAATCAGAAATTTCAGAGTTTTTGACTGACCTAGTTTTTGATGACAGTGTGCTACATGTGTTTATTAAGCTGTTTATTTTCTGTAACAGTAGAAAATGGATGTAAAAGATATAAAAAGGTTAAAAAAAAATGCAATGCAAACAGGATGCTGAATAGAAACGAGACACGAGGGGATTTATAGGACAAATGTAGAGTAAATAAGACAGCTATCCATTGCAAATCAAACCGTGACTTTTATAAAAAGCTTTGGATTATATTTCATGATCATTTAATGCATTTATCAATCAGACACACATGCTCATAGGTGCAGGATAACTTTTTACCACTTTGAAGGGAATTCTAAAAATTAAGTTTGTCCTAAAGAGCACCTGTATTTAAATTAAACTACAGTTTAGCGGCAAAGAGCATGGTGGCTGATGGAATTTTATTTCTGTTTAGACCCCAAGCCTGATTACATATAGTAAAATTGCAGCAAAAATCCCTGTCTCCCCCAGCTCGGACCTATGGATTGGCCATGATTGCAGTCTAGTTGATATATATAATAATGATTACTACTGGGAAGTTCAAGCATTCAACAATGATATATACCTTATCAAAATGACTTCCAAAATCACATAGTATATGATGTTAACTAAAGTCTAAATGTGACTCTTGGTAGAATGTCTTAATGGAGTGATTTATGCAAATCCCACTATTTTTAAAAATTGTGTTTAACTAATGCATTTTTTATTTTTTTTTGCAAAAGTAAGTGACAACGTCCACTAGAAAACTAGTTCCAGGTATGTCATCCTGTATTTTTTTTTACCATACTCAGTTGCCATGACACTCTTGCTCCCAAGCAACAGAATACTTTTGCTCCCATAGTCCACCAATGCAGTCACAATATCATTGTGGGAGTAATGTAATGACGATGTAGATTGGGACCCTTCCTTCATTGATCATGTGTGTGATGAGGCTTTATGAACCCCTACTAACTCCTTAAGACACCTCTGCCAGCCCTCAGATTACACTAAGTGGAAAAGCTGGGCACCTGGTTCAATACTATGTTGTCTCAGAGACCTGAAACCGTTCCTTTTCATGATACAATTAGAGCATGATCACTGCTTCTTAACATGAAAAAAGACATTAGGATCCACCCATTTTTCTAACAGGGAAATTAATATGACCTTATGATAAATGGGATTGTTCAAAGGATCTGGATTTTGGACTAATTATACCAATATTTAAATGTATATTATTTTATATACAAATAAATATGTATTCTAGAAAAGTAACATTTGTCATTGCCAGTTTTGTGTTTGAAGAGCAGTGCTTTTCATGATACAATTAGAGCATGATCTCTGCTTCTTAGTATGAAAAAAGACATTAGGATCCACCCAGTTTTCCAGCATGGAAAATAATATAACCTTATAAATGGGATTCTTCAAAGCATCTGGATTTTGGACTAATTATACCAATATTTAAATTTATATTATTTTATATTGAAATAAATATGTATTCTAGAAAAGTAACATTTGTAATTGCCGGTTTTGTGTTTGAAGAGCAGTATTTAAGTTCCAGTCTCCTCCTGATTATTGCTGGTTAGCTGTGTCAATAACTAGGCATAACCTTGTTAGACTTACAAAGAGCAGCCATAATACGGTATTTTTTAACATGCATGTTGCGTCCTTTTTAACACAAATAAATGGGTATTAAATAATCTGTGATCCTGTTAGCCAGATAATGTTTATGGCTTGCATTGCATACAACAAGGGTCCCCTTTGTATCTAAATTAGTGGAAAAACATTTGGGATTTCAAAATGTTGGCTATGCAGAAATAGTATCTTTCCATGGTTTTTCCCTACCCTTTAATTCTATTATTTTCATTGATGGAAGACAATAAGCAGAATTAGCTCATATTTAGCCCCTGATGTGGATTGCAAGATGGGCCTAGAGGCATAGTGCCAGTGATGTCATCATATATGTCTACTGGAATATATTTGGAAATAGGAAGAAAGGCCACATGCAAAAATGCA
>NW_017307202.1:78054-94046 GCF_000935625.1 Nanorana parkeri
ATACGCATACACACACACAATGTGGAAAATAATTATTTGATCCCCTGCAGAATTTGTACGTTTGCCCACATACAAAGAAATTGAAGGTCTATAATTTTTGTCATAGGTGTATTTTAAATGATAGAGACAGAATATCAACCAAAAATCCAGAAAAAAAGCAGCATACAAATGTTATAAAATGAGTGGCAGTTCAGTGAGTAAAATAAGTATGTGATCCCCAAGCAAAAAATGACTTAGTACTTGGTGGAAAAACCCTTGCTGGCAAGCACAGAGGTAAGAGGTTTCTTGTAGTTGGTTGCCAGGTTTGCACACATCTCAGGAGGGATTTTGGTCCACTCTTTTTTACAGATCTTCTCTAAATCCCTCACTTTTCTCATGATCATCATGCAGCTTCTTGCTCAATTTATCTTTTTCTTCTCATCTTGACAAGTTTTAGCTCAGTAGATTTTGGTTGATTAGTTCTTTAAATCCACTAAAACTAGGTTGCTGCGTTCTCGCCTATTAGTACAACGTAAGACCCATCGCATCAGTGTATTACCCAACGTCTGGGGAACAATTAATACATGATTCTCCAACAAAACTGTTTTTAAGTGGACATAGCATATTTAACTGTATAGTTTGTGGCACACAAAAATGGAAATGCAATAAAACCTACTGGGAATATGCATTTAACCTAGCACTGAGCAGATTCTTAATAACTCACTTGAGGGATAATCGCTAGTGAATTATCATTTATTTAACTCATGGGGATACTCAGTGTGTTCTCTCTAAATGTGGCTAATGAAATTCTTTCAATCTCTAACAATGTGAAAAGTAGGCTATAACAAGCTACAGGGCAGTTTTACACCAGTGATAATGTACATTTAATATGTATACACTTATTGATCTAAAAAAAAAGAGTTCTTATGGCTGTTTAGTAAGTAAAATAATATTATGTGCTCAGAAGATAAAGACAATTCTAAAATGAAACATTCTGTATAATATAATCTATACAGTATAGATTTGTAGTATATCATATTTAAAGTCCTAAAGTGTATGTACAGCCATTTTTTTTAGCTCCTGGAAGTTTTAACTGCTATCTGGTACTCATTAGAGAGATTTTCCCTCACTTCTTGTTCTGCTGACAACGGTTTATACAGACAGAACCTGAGGGACAATCTGCAATGGCAACAAGGACAGAAACATATGGGGGGTTTTTTAGGTAGAGGAAAATCTAGAACCCCTGACTGCTTTGTATTTCTGCTCATGTCTCTGTTGCACATTTCAACCTGCTTCCTTTGTGGTGAAACCATTATTAGTGCAACAAGAAGAAAAGGTAAATCTCTCTAATAGAGCCCTGGATCGCAGTAAAAAAACCCAACAGGGTTTCTAACATTTCCCTGCTCTATCCAAAACTTTAAGAAAAAAGTTATGGCTAGACATACACTGTAAAATTCAGTCCACTCAAAGTCACTGGTGACTTTGTACACCATCGGGATCTCCTTGTCATAATTTCCAATTTTGATCCTTTCTGTATGGAAGTTTTGAGTGTTCCTATAGACTTTGCACATTCCAGAACCTTCTATAGCATTCTCCATAAATAGACATGTGCGATTAGTTTAGTTCCAAATCAAAATTCGGCCAAATTTTCCAAAATTCGGACATTCAGACACATCCGAGTTTTCGAATCCCAATGAATCCGAATGTGTCAGAATCCCAAATTTCAGTTTCCGAATTTTGAATCCCGTCTGAATTTCGTTCAAAAACGAAACTAAATTGGACATGTGACTTTTCTAGCCAATCAGATGTGTTTTTTGGTTTAGTGCATCCGAATGGGTCTGAACATGAATTTTCTTTACGGCAACATGAGAGCCAGCTGATTGGCCAGAAAAGTCACATGCCGTAATTCGTGTTCAGTATATACATATAATACTAAAGCTGTGGCTCCTAGAACCCAATGGCATTCGGGATCCGAATTTCCAAATACAACATAATTTCCAATTCCAAATACAATTTGGAAATTCGGATCCCGAATGGCATTGGGGTCTGGGAGCCTCAGCTTTAGTTATATATCTATATGGCTCTTAAACACGAATGGCATTTGGGAGCTCCCAAATGAAATTCGGAACACGAAAGCCATTTGGGTCTGGGAGCCATATACATATACTACTAAAGCTGAGGACCCCCTACCCGAACGGCACTCGGGAGCTCCCGAATGCAATTCGGAAATTCGGATCCCGAATGCCATTTGGGTCTAGGAGATTCAATTTTAGTATTAATATCTGTATATGGTTTTCTGTTTTACTCACAATGAATATTCGTAAACTCATCCGAAACTAACGAAATTTAGATTTCGCCCGAATCCGAACCGAATTGAACTTCGAATCCGAAACCTGGATTCCGAAATAACGAAATACCCAAACCAAAAAAAAATTTCCACAGCTTACATGTCTAATAGTAAACAGGGAGAGTGGGACACCCTGATAATTGCAGACCTAGGAACTCCCGTGCAGAGATGTTACCACCAGGTGGTTTATTCCTCAAGCATCCGGGAAAAAGTGAAATTTTATTTTGGGTGGACAGCCCATTTTTAAAAAATGCTCCTTTCTTCTTTACAAGAAGGGAAATTTGTATATCCTGAAGCTCCCAGTATGTGCCGAGTTGTCATAACAATCAGACTACCAACCTTTTTATGCCAGATGTATAGTCATGCATAGACATGGATGACCGTAGCCTACCAGCATACAAATAGGAGAAACAGTCTCTAAAGACAACTCCAAGACCCTTGAAATGGTGGTGTCTGCTGAGTTCTGAAGCCAACCACAAATATTTCCGCTGTTACTCAATCCTGGTCAGATTGGCACACAATTCTGACATGCATTCATCCAGTATGTGCTCCCTGTAACATCATATGACCAACTACAGGGGACTCACGGGAAAACATCTCTGTACACCTTTGCATTGGATTCTCTTCAGAAAATACACCTCCTTTCTCTGCTTGCATACTATGCATAAATGTAATTTTTTTTCCTGGTAAGTAAAGGGCGCACGTGGGAACCAGCACAGGTCCCTCATAACATAAGGTCGCAAATGGGACCATTATGACCCCTGCGTCTGTGTCCCTGCTTTTAAAGTCTGCTTATGATCTTTCATAATAAATGTTTAATTATGCTGACAGGTTCACTTTAAGTGAACCACAATGCTCCTATCATATAGCCCCCAGGGGACAAACCAATATTAATCTGGTTTTTGTATTATTTATTATTATTTCTCCTTACACTTCCGTGCTTTTATCTGGGTATTTTACAGAATCCAAACATGTTTTTCCTTTAGAAAGCTTTAATGGTACGATATTAAATGTGTAAAAATGTTTTCTGTTTTTTAACAATAAATGTTCCATTCTTGCATTAGAAGTTAGTTGAAGAAATGTCGATTTAAATGCATATTCTTATCCTGGATTTTTATACCCCATGCAATGCACAAATGTATGAAACATGCAAAGAAAAGCCTGGTGGAATTGAATAGTTGAAAAATTATAGTGGATAGAGACAAAAGAATGAGACAGAACAAAGGTTTTTAAAGATTCTAAATCACACACAAAACATTTGTTCTGCTCCAGCTCTTTGTGAACTAATTGGCTCTCCTGGAGGGACAGGTAATTGTACTAGCCTACATAAGCTGTCCTGAAGCTCCCTTGGAAAGCTCCAGTAAGCTCCCAGTGTTAGCAGCCATCAAGGATTTCACAGGTCAGTCACTGGATCGATACAGCTAAAAGCAGCAGGGACTGGAAAGTCGACAGCAGGTTTAAGGAAAAAAAAAAAAAACACTGCTGGTGTAGGTTTGCTACCCTTCATACAGCCATTCAAGACAGCTTAATTAACCCTTGGAAAATACAATTTATCCAAAGGCTCGCAGGGTCTGTTTTAAGCCTTCTTGGTGAACTGATAGCAGAGATAGTTGGCAGTTCCAAATTCCCATCTTACCATTATTGCTCTTGCAAAGAATAAAGCAGAGGCATTATTAAAGTTGGATGTGTGTGTCTTGTTCAGAAGTACAGAGTGCATGTGACAGAAGGCACCTGAGCAGTGTCAGCGTTCACATGTGATTTCAGCAGTAGCTTAGCCCAGCAAGAACACTGATCTCTTACACACAGCACTTGATGTCTGAGGGCAATAGCATGCCACACAAAGTAAGTTGGCCTAAATTTCAGTGAATGTATACAGCAATAAGTCTCACATGCTGCTTTCTTCCTACCTCAATAGTTATGGCATTTTATTAATAAGGGCTAAAAATACATTTTGTATTGTAACTAATTTTAAAAAATCCGAACATACAAAAGAGTAAACATAAAAATATGAGAATAATACGGATGTCTTTCCCTTGGATTCACACTACTGAATTTAGCACATTACTATATACGCACAATATGCATGACTGAGCAACTTGTCAATTAGGTTCCTCAAATCATCTCCCAACATTCTCATAATAAAAAAACACACTGCATGAAATTTTGTTCAACTGGCCACAGAAGCTATTTACAAAATGATAATTAACCCATTTGTTACCAAATTTCATTGATGCCTAGATGCCAAAGCCCGATACCTATTTTTTAGGACAAATACGTTTTTTATTGGCACACTGTTTTAATTTTAAAAAACTGCACTTTTTTATTACAGGCAAAAAAATGCACAAAAATTTAAACAAAATGCAATTTATTTCTATTTTTTTTTAAATTAATTTATAATTATTTGTAATAGTCAACTGTATCTGAAAGCTGATCTTTTACATACCTTGCACTGCATATGAACACTGCAACCAGAAGATGGCAGTGTTAATTTGCACACTGAAGGCTCTAATTTTTGTCAGTGAAGCCTTCAGCCTGCATGTGATCACTGTATCAGAGCTAATACATGGAACAAATGATCAGCAAACACTCTCAATTGTCAGTTGGGAGCCTGGCTGTCAGTGACAAGGCTGCTAGTTCTGAAATATATTAATGTATACTTGGCACCATACTATACAGATTGCGAGCAGACGAGATTAACCAAGGATTTTATACATAGTATTATCTTAAATCACCAATTTAATAGAATACCTTACTAGCTTACTGTAATATAAACAGAAAGAAGGTATTTGGTCCCAGACTGCATTAAACAGAAAATTCTGTCCACAGCCACACCTCTTCAGCTCCGTAACTTCTTACTAAAACACTTGAAGTCTGATGCCCAAGATTTTGTATAGAGTAGTGAAAAGTTATAACCACTGTTAGATTTTTAAATGTATCCCCGTTAGTCAGATTCGTCCATCAACAAACAGCACTCTCTAACAGTGGGTAGGAAAAGCTTAATAACAGTGAATATGGTTGCAAACACAAGGCCAGGTCTGGTTGCTGGAAACAGAATTCATATTTAGTAATATTTACACATCACATTGTAATTTTTCAGAGATGGCAGAGACATGTACAAATGCATTGTGTTTGTTGAAAGTGCATATACACATTAGGCACAGTTCTGTATGTAAACAAAAAAAATGGATGTAGATCACGGACAATCTGTAAGAAAAGGAAGCAATGGAAATTCTTTCAAACATGCAGATACAAACTAATTACATTTAGTCACTTTTGTCATTCAATATATTGAAAATGGAAAAAAGATTATAAATAGTGGCAAATCTTCCTCTGGGGAATTATTGAAAATGGATACAATAATAGATGAGCGGGCTAATTACATAATACATAAGGCCTTATGAAGGCCAACTGGGAACATACAGATGGATCCGGATATGCTGTTATTGGCACGGTTTACTGGATAAGTCATCTGGGTATACTGTTGGCTTTTCAAATCTGTTGCAAACTTACCACTTACATTTACAGGATGACCTTCAAACTGCACCTTATTGTTAAGGGTGCTTATCACTTTAGGATAAAAAATAACCTCCTCTATTTGAACTAGTGATGGGAGGCCATTTATTTACAATTAGATGTGATGAGATTGTCTATCAGGCAGTAACTGAGGAGAGTTTCTAACAGTATTTCACAATGTAATATGTAAGGATGCAGCTTTTTCTACATTGTAGTTCTGCACAAAATCTTAATAGCGCTCCAGGAAGGATACCTTATTTAACCCCTTCATGACTGAGCTAGTTTTTATAGCTATTTATGTACTCTGAGAATCCTTTGTCATGTATTAAATGTTTATTTTTTAAAACAAATATTGTAAACATATAGTAAAACAACACATATAAACTACAGTTAAAAATATACACTTTATAATGGTTTGGGTACATTTTTTAAAATATTTCCTTTACTTTAAAGTCCGATTGAAGTCTCACACTTTGTTATCTCTTTATAGTCTTATACCCTTACATGTTATGACTTGTGACAGATTTTTGTGACCTCACAATGTAGCAGAGCTGAGTAAGAACAAAGTCTACCTGAATCCATATATATTTCAACTGGGCTTTTCTGCATCTGACCACTGCCCTGTCAACATGGTTCCCAATAATGTTCCCATTATGACAGCCAATCATAGTAATTACATAGCTTTGTTTACAAATAAACTGATGTCGGCTGGCTCACCTGTCATTGCGTCTACTACAGTGATAAGAACATCGGCAGAAGCTCCAGCTGTGGCATACAGACCATAAAAAAATGCATAAATTAATTAAAAAGTATTTTTTATAAACTGTTAAGTGCAAATTGCATTTTTCATAATTTTGTCAAGTTGTCAAATTGCATATTACATTTTTGTCCATTTGTCAGCTTCTAAGAAAAAATTAAGCGTAAAAAAAAACCAAGGTAAAATCATTTAGACCTATTATTCATAGTGTTATTGTCATATATACAAACACATACCGATGCTACTAAACTAGGTCTGGGCATCTAGGCATCAGTGACTTCTGGTCTAAAAAGGGTTAAAGTGACTTATTAAAAAAACAATACTACCTACTAATTCTAGCTTGAGGACTGCAGCAGCAAAAAGAATCAGGCTAAATGTAAGTGGCGCTTGTGCCATCTTTAGAAAATAAGGTATTTGTTCTTATCAGTAGATCTATTGTAACATCCTTTATTCCATATTTTCAAATATTTCACTTGGTACAATAGAGACAGCTTTAATCTAATCCAATTATATAAGCAGCATGGCATTTTTTAAATTGTTTTAAAGACAGGTGTGGAGTAAGAATTTGTTCCAGGGCAAGAAAAGGATGGGGTGAGGGTGTAAACAATAAAGTACTGTCTTTTGGAACATGTTTAGCTACATGGAATACATACACTAGTAAGATTTTCTATTAAAATTGTAGAAATCTTCATGTGTGTCCCTTTAAAGAGTAACTAGCGTGAACACAAACACACAAACACACACACACATACATACACCAGTCATTGGTCAACCAGGTGCAAACGATAATGATCAGATCGTAATGAATTGCTGAAATTTCTAGTCAGCAAGCAGCCGCAAACCTTAAATCAACTTGTTGGAGCTTACACAGGATTGTGGACTCATTCTCCATCCCCCTGTGACAGTGCTAGGCCAATCAATAGGCACCAGCATTGTTACATGTGAGAAGGGGAGGGAGTCATACACTCACCCATACCTGGAAATTCCACGTATTTAACTTTGTTCCATCAGCTGGAAAAAACAGCAGGAGAGCAAAGGTAAGCTCCTGGGGAAAGAGGGAGTTATGTGACCCTCTTAACCACTTGCTAACCGGGGTGTTAAACTCCCTTTTCAGTATTTAGCGCTGCAGTACTTTGACTGACACTTATTCAGTCATGCAACGCTGTACTGAAACACATTTTATACCATTGTATGAAAACAGATAGAGCTTTCTTTTGGTGGTATTTAATCACCACTGTTTTTTTTTAAATTTTTTTACTATATGAAAGAAGTACCCAAAAGTTTGAAAAAAAAAACCTATTTTCCCTACATTATGTTATAAAACATTTGTTATTACCCAATTTTTTGGTAAAATATAAAATACGGAGGGTCACATCTGGTAAATAGACACCAAACATGTGAGGCTTTAAAATTGTGTGCACCCGCAAAATCGCAAAAAAACTATCATAGCAAAACTTGGCTATAAGCGACGCTTTAAAAGCTTATACAGCTCATCAGTTTAGTGTTATTAGTGATTGATGGCCCTAGAATTATTGCACTCACTTTGCGGCGATATGTACATGTGTGGCGTAATAGTTTCTTTCGCACGTAGGCGCACCTGACACATATATATGTCTATATGTGCGTGCACACGGCGCGGGGGACAGAAATGTTTTTGGGTGTTTTTTATTCTTTTTTAATATGAGACTTATATGTCTTTCATTTTTTTCTACACTTAACTTTATTGCTATCACATAGAGGGCTAATAAGCCCCCTATGTAATAGCCAATATACAATGATAGATCCTCTTTATGGAGACATCAGGGGTCTCTAAGACCCCTAATGGCCCAATGTGACCCCCAAAGAAGCTGATGAAGCAGAAATCTGCTTCACCAGCTTCTTCTCTGGCTATAACAGCCAGAGAAATGACAGCTAAAGTTGGAAGTGATGTAATACACATTGCTTCTCTCTTCAGAGAGAGAAGAGGAGAGAGCAGCGGTGGGGGAATGCTGATCTCTCCTGCTTCGCAGTATAGACAGCCGCTGTGCCGGTCCCGGGCCCGCAGGGGGGATAGAGGAGCTCGGGATAACCAGCAGCGGCGGTGGAGGGAGGGGGGGGCGCAGCAGCAGAGGGGGGCGCATTGTACATTGTAATACAAGTGATCGGATGGCTTCTTTGCATACTGTAATATTCAGGGCGGATATGACCCATAGCCAGCCGTATCAGAAAATAAACTTTTATTCTTTTCCACAAACAGTCAAAGTAAATGGCTTATATTCAGCAAATACAAGATTCGGCTCAGCACCTGTATACTAAGTCCCACTTCAGGGTTAGAGTCCCAGTCTCAGGGTTAGAGTCCCAGCCTGCTCACAGAGGGTTCCAGTATGGACACAGGTGCTCCAGCAGTGTCTCGTCAGACTGTATTCCACAGCTTAACACACATAGCCATGTGTCCTATTCTACACACATACACACAGTCCAGGGCAAAAATATTGGCACCCCTGCATTTCTGTCAGATAATGCACCACTTCGTGCAGAAAATTCATGCAATTACAAATGTTTAGGCATTCTCATGTTCATTTCTTTTGTTTGTATTGTTAGGACACAAGAAAGTGGAGAAAAAAAGCAAAATCTGACACATTCCCTGCAAAACTCCAAAAATGGACTGGACAAAATTATTGGCAACCTCAATTAATATTTGGTAGCACAGCCCTTCGAAAAAATTAAATCAATCGCTTCCTGTAACCATCAATGAGTTTCTTACACATCTCTACAGGAATTTTGGACCACTTTTCTATCGCAAACTGCTCCACGTCTCTCAGATTGTAAGGGTTCCTTTTCCCAACTTTACCCCCAACAATTTAAAACTTTAGGTTGTCCTGCATGAGCAAATTAAGGTGTTACTTTAAATACTGCTTTTAAATCCACATAGTAGATGTTCTTTAATGTCAATAGAGCTACGAGAAACAGTTTTCACAAAATCTGGAGGAAAAAACTCAACATTCTACAATGGTAAGTTAAATAAGATGAACATAATATATTGAGTGGAATTTATCAATCCTGGAGCAAACAGAATCTGGAGCAGTTGCCCATGGCAACCTATCAGCATCAACCTTTCATTTTTAAACCTTAACTGAACAAACTGAAGAGGGAAGCTTCAGATTCTTCTGCTCCAGTTTTGATAAATTCCCCCCACTGTATTTATGTATAATATAAACGATAATCATTGTAAGGGATGATTGTAACACATTTTTGTTACCACCCTATGCAATATTATCCAAATGTCAATAAATGTGGTTAGGCCATACATCACAGTAGTATAACATCATGACGGCTGTTAAAAAAAAGAAAACAAAGTTATAAAAAATAAATCAGATATAAAGACAAAGTCAAAAATGAGTTAAGGGTCATGACTCAATCATGTTGTATAAATAAAATGCTCTCAGTGAGGAATAGAACCAAAAACCTGACTGCAGTGATCTGAATAATTTATCACAAAGGTTGAAGCTATTTTCAGACATTTAGGTTAGACTAAATTTGTGAATGTATAATATGCAATAGATGTATGGGGAATTTACAGTGCTCAAGTTTTCCCAAATATGTTTATGCAAATTAAAAAAGAAATAATAATATAATATTATGTGGTTGGAAGCATATCTATGCAAAAAAGAAGCAATAAACCAAAATAACAAAAACAATGGTAAAGGAAAAATAAAAATACATTTATGTTGCAGTCAATAAAGTCTAGAATAGTGGTGGTCAACCAACGAGTTTTAAGGCTCCATTCACATATAGCGTTTTCGTTTCCAGTGCGGTTTTCCACGCGGAAGACCGCGCAGCAAGAAAACCTAAAATGTTTCACCTGCACGGATTCCGCTCAATTGCGGCTATTATATAGCATGGGGAATCCGCCATAATATCGCGCTCGTACTATTTTGCAGGATGAGCGGTTCTGCGGGCCGCAGCAAAAGTCTGAACAATGCACATTAAAGCGCATTTTTTAAATGCTTAGAACAGTTTGAATACGCGCGGACAACAGCTCCTGTGTGAATGGAGCCTTAGGGACCTAAATTTGGTCACTGCATGTCATATTATAGTATGCAATACTAATATATAAAACATTGAAAGAATGTCATGTCAGATGTCAATTACTGTAAAAGTTTAATTACATAGTAGTTACATAGTTACATTTAATTCAAGTTAAATATATTTTTCATTTTGGACACCCTGTCAGTTTTTTTTTTTGCAATCTGTATTTTTTGGGGGAGATTTGACTTCCTGTCCCATAGACACAACAGGCAGTGAGAGGAAAGTTAGGAGAAGGCCCTAGATGGCTTTTAACAGATCAAATGCCCCCACTGTAAGAATCTCTCTAGTCCGGTTAAGGTGACACATCAAAATTTTGGATTTTTCCTCACTATAAGTTCAGGTTACAGTGGTCACCAGGACAAAAAAAAGAAGGTTAAAATATCGACATAGACAGTAAAATAAACGTGACAGGGGTTCTACCCTCCCTACTCTATCCAAAATTTCCTTTATTTGCATGTCTTTCAAGCCCAACTCTGAGCAAACTTTTTTTAACAAATTATAATAGACCCCCAGCAGGTCTCAAAAATAATTTTAAAACATGCTCAGGCTGCATTACTTAATTTTAATCTGGAGCTGCCCACTGCAGTACCATTTTTTCACCGCAAGATATCCATAGTCTTTTGCCCAGCGTCATTCAACCTGAAAAACTCAGGAGATGCAAAGCATCATGGGCTACCACAGAGAATATAAAAAGGGCACTGAAAATCACATGACCAGCCTGCAGATTTCAGAAAAAGGTAAGTATAAAATAAGCAAAACTTTCAGTTAGGGGGGCTGAGTTGAGCATTTAGCTATAGGTATTGACTGCTAGATTTCACAAGTGGCCCCAGGTTGTGGTTGACATACAAAATCATACAGAAAGGGTTATGTTTCTAAATACCAGTTTAGGAATAAACCATTTCCATGGATCTTTTTAATTTTATTGCAACAATAAATAATTAAATATCATACAACATTACTTTCTTTTCTATTTTAAATATAATTTACAGGTGTGCTTATTATCTGGTTTATTAACAACAGGAAGTATTTTGTTTTTAATTTGCAGGGTAACTAAATGACACTAATTTCGGAGGTTTTACTTCTCAGGCTTGCATATGGTTCTGTGCACATTATGGCTATGTTATGAATCCCAGCCACTGTTGCATATAAACCATAGAAACAAGACTTTATTAGCATCTCAGTGGTTGTTTCAAATAACGACAAAACAGTTGCTCATTATTGCTCATTAGATTCATATTAGATTCATTTGCCGTAGCAATACTTCCTGCCTCCAACCTCAAATGCAAAATAACAGATATGATTTGACACCTGTGATATTTCAGCATTCATTAGATGTTAATAATACCAAAAGGACTTCAAACTTGTACACAAGGTACACGGCTGTAAAATGTTCTCCTTTAGAACACAAAGAGAAATGCATGTCCGTAACGCACAGTGACAAAAATATACATTTTAATCAGCAAAGAATTGTTGTAACAATGGCACAGTTGCATTCATAACACATCAGGGAAATTAACGTAGTATTTACAGATCCATGTTCATCCTAGAAAAACAAAACAGAATTATGCTTTGTTATATTACTCTAACTACATTACCCTAGATTGTCATCATCCTGGTAATGAAATGAATAGAAAATATATTGGAAAATGCTACAAAAATTGAAATATTTAAACTGTTTTGAGGAATTTAACTATTGTAACCAAATTTATTTTGATTTCATCCTCAGCCGAGCCAGTTTATAATGTAGAACTCTCGCTCAATGTCTCAAGCTCAATCATGTTCACTGATGTAAAATGTGTATCAATTATACATATCCACATGACATCTGTCATGTTCTGCAACATGCCCTGTGCTGCTCAAACTGTTTTTCTACAAATTTAAATGACTGAAGGATTTTTTATATGTGTTTGATATTTGAACCATATAAAAACAAAACTAAAACGTATAATTTAAACATATTGGGTGTCTAAACTTTGCAATGGTTACTATCCCAAGGCTATTGTTTATTATTTATTCGTGAAGCCTATTATTTCGTTGGTGTGAAGTCTAGTGAAAATTGGGTATCATTTACTTGAGGTAGTTAATTTATTAGCATAAAGTAGCAGCTATTTATAGAAATCAGATGCAAAAAGACAGTCAGAACATAATTAATGTGGCAGACAGTGATCTGATTGTAAACAGGTCTGAATTTACCTTGACAGTCTAGATCAAGAGTTTCAGTTTAGGCATTCTTATCAGTTTGGGCACAGATTGGAAATCCAAATATTTTACTCAAATAACCCATACGACTCAGGAATACTGCTACTAGACCCTAACTGTTGGCAAGGATACAGAAAGGGTTTTGGGAAAATCAAGCACGCAGCCATATCCAGAGAACAGCAAATGCACATGGCATTGACAAGCAGTCAAGCACATGGCTGTGCCACCATGCAACCTATCAGCTTATCTCTTCCATCTCACCAGCCAACAATAAGGAGCATATAAGAAAGCACTAATGCCCCACTAATGTTGGAAAATATTAATTACCATAAAGTAAAAAATAAAAGAGAAAAAAGACATGGAGAAACTTATCTCATTCACGATACAGAAGGGTCTATTTCGTCCGTCCATGTTTTCATGTAATATCACAGTATGCCACTAGAGGAGCATAGAAAAAAATTATAATTTCTATACCCCTCAACACCATCTAGTGGTCAAAATGTAGTATTTAGAGGTGCGCCAAAATGAAAATTTCGAAACCAAAATAAAAAATGTCAGGCCAAAACAGAAAATGTTTTTTATTCTAACTTTTTCAAATTGTTTTACATATTTTATTTAGTTGTATTATTTGTTCATTTTTATTAAATAATTGTATTTTTTACTTTACTGTCAGGGGTTCTAGGGTTTAAACAGACCCCTGATATTTCCCTTTTAAAATAGAAAAAGAGATTGAGGACACAGAGTCCTCAATCTCATTTTCTGCAGCCCCTGTAATAAATGAACAGGAATCCTCTATACTGAGTGTTCCTGTTCATTTATAAGGTGTGGACATAGTTTGTTTACTAAAACCACAATCACGAATGAAGAGGAGGTGATGTAGATCACTTCCTGTTCATTCATAATTGAGGATATAGTAAACATATCACTTGGCTCTCCTGCCTGTACTGCTCTCCTGCCTGACATGCTGTCACAGGAGGCTGAGTGGGCTCAGCCTCCTGTGATAGCACTGCCAGCTGTCTACGCCCACACCGCTCTCCCAATCTGTGGCAGGCGGCTGAGTGGTGCGGGGAGGAGAGACGTTGGCTGCGCTAACCTCCCGAAGCACTGGGGCTGCCTGTGACAGTTTCTCTCCTCCCCACTGGGCACAGAGCAGCGCCCAGCAGGGAGGAGAGAAAGAATAGATGCAATGCTATTTTGGCCAGAAAAATTGCACTTTTGGCATTTTCTAGTATTACATTAAAAAAATACAGTACATTGCCTTGTAAGGAAACAACTAAAGAGCATTTGTTTTGGCATATATTCACACAGACTGAACATTCACAGACCTGTATTGGACCCGTAAATATAATTCTTCATACTTATCAAGCATATTATAGTACATGGGCAGTCTGGTTGCAATCAAAATGACTAAAGAAAATGAACTTATCATACAACAGGGGGACAACGACAGCCCCCCAAATCAACTAAACCTCTCCATTCATTGAGAATTAGTCTTGCTTATGTACTGCTTGTACTACTTAAAAGTATGCTACTCTGTTCATTCCTCCTCATTTATCCCCTACATTACCCTCCAACCTTAAAGTAGTATTACAGTCTCGCAGTTAAGCAGTAGATATATGCAAAAACATTTTTAAAAAAGAAAAAGTTGGCAAATAGGTAATAACTTACCTGTTTCTATGCCGCTCGCTCCCAGCTGTAGAACACAGCTACCCAAACGGCCATGCAGGAGGAAGTGTGTACGGGCGCATGCACAGTCGATATTACCGGAGGGGAGTGGAGGAAAGACACAGTGTAAGTGAATGCACGCAGCAGGGAGCGTGCACGTAGAACAGACTCCATGGGACACAGGAAGACATAGGAGTCACATAGCTGGATCAGTGTATGTAAAAAGTCACTCGCACTCCAATAGAATTTCAAGAAAAAAATGGTTTATTAACTCGATTGCTATCACATCATATAGCGACATTTTAGAACAACAGCGGTTTCTTCTTCAGGCAAACAGAATGTTGTTCCGAAACGTCGCTATATGATGTGATAGCAATTGAGTCAATAAACCGTTTTTGACTTGAAATTCTATTGGAGTGCGAGTGACTTTATACATGCACCTATCATGGATTGCAGAGGCATCTGCAGTCACTTTGGTACCATCCCGACTCTAAGGGTATTACTCGAGTGGGCGATGGGTACACTGGATTTTGCGCTGGATCAGAATGCGGCACCAGCGCTGGGCGGACTTTCGGAAACGAGTGGAAGGAAGAAGATGTTCACATCAAGAGGCAGAACATAAGGCAAGTACTTAAAGTAGCATGGGGGGACAGTGGGGGGGGGGGCCTTCATTGTCACTTTAAACCATTAGTTACATGGTCTACTGCAATACAAACAAAGTGTATATCAAGGCAAATTTAAAAATTATACATATAGCACATTTCTGTGGGGAATAGCTCAAATAGGGATCACCTTCCCTGGGAAAAGGCAGCCCATGCAGCAAAGTTTTACTGTCAGTTTTATTTAAAAGGTTGCAAGGCGAAAACAAAACAAAACGGAAAATAAATCCTTGCCATCCAGGCTCTAATTAAACATACATTCCTCTCTAGCAGGTGGTGAGCTTCTCCCAGCCACCTCACAAAACAAAAAGCTTTTTCCGCAACCTTTTATCTACAAAATGTCCAAACTGCAGCTCTCTCAGAAGGCTCTCTGAGTTCCAGGCCAGAGCACCCTCATGCTCCAGCCTTCCCCTTTTAGCTCACCTTGATAATCAAGCATCAATAAATCAAGGTGAGAGACAAAATCCGAGCCGGATTATACATAACCAAATTCTATCCGAAAACCCAGTCTGGATTCAAGCTAGTCTTGCACATATGAGAGAAATCGAGGGGAAATATATTGGCCCTCAATGATTTCCCCTTTCCTTACGCCACAATGCACATTTACCTATGCTATATCTCTTTAAACTTGCTACAGAAAAATACCAATTGATGTGCCAGAAATATAGTGTGCTTCTACATTTCTCTTTGGCAAGAAAACACCGCTCTAAATTTCTAAGCATGTGGTGTCATCCCTGCCTACTTAATTTCTGATTGATGACAAAGAACACAGACCTCTGCTCATCTCCATAACCCCCCCCCCCCC
>NW_017307202.1:94266-130745 GCF_000935625.1 Nanorana parkeri
CCCCCCCCCCCACACACACACCCACACACCTTCATAACGCTTCCTTAGGCAAAAGAGCACAGGACATTATCAGCTCACAAGATTTCTGAAAGAAGGTAAAAGGGAGCATATAAGAGAAGTAATTGTTAGGGGCCCAACGCTGGGGTCCAGCATTGGGCCCCTATTCAACCATGGGTATCAGCTGCTTGGTAGTGGTCCACTGGGGGGAGTGTTTTGAGAGGACAGCAGCCAGTAGCAGAAAGCAGCTGGTGCCCAAGGCTGATAGGGGCCCGACGCTGGGGCTCAGCGTCGAGCCCCTATTCAGCATTGGGCACCAGCTGCTTGGTGGAGGCCCACTGGGGGGGAGTGTTTGCAGAGGACAGCACGACACTGGGTACCACAAGCAGTCTTTATATAAATGTTATTTTAAACTTATTTGTACTTGTGGAACTAGGCCAGAGACTAGACAGAGATGGGGATTTATCAAAACTGGAGCAGACAAAATCTGGAGCAGCTGTGCACTGCAACTAATCAGCTTCACTCGTTCAAATCTTAACTGAAGAAAGAAGCTGATTGGTTGCCATGCACAGCTGCTCCAGGTTTTGTCTGTTCCAGTTTTGATAAATTCCCCCAGAGTGTTTTTTGATGTACCTTGGTGTCCTTCACTAAAGGCTGTACTTGGGAAAATGTCCACCACAGCCTTGGCCCGTGCCTATCCCTGGTCCTGAGTACAGTTTACTATGTCAAATACTTACCTTTCTGCACATTGAAGATGGGTGGGATGACAAGCACATTTTCTCTAGAAAGGCTCTGCTGTGTCAGGAAAGGCCACACAGTCTAGAATGCTGAAATGAGGATGAAGGTAAGGATTTTGACAGGTGGGCATTAAAGGAGAACTATGAGGTGAATTAATTACACTCATCCCCATAGTTAGAGCCAACGTGTGACGTTGAAACTATCACACGTCTGCTTTATTGATCGTGAAGTGAGCGAAAACATACCACTGATTCGCTCACTTCCGCATAATCTCCCTGCAGAGAGTGGTGACTGTCAGTCTCCATTCCCTGCAGGGATTCCCCCCCTCCCTTCTCCGATTCTCCAGCGCTGACTAGAGGGATGGATGGGGAGGGCATAACTGGCTTTGCCTCTAGAAAGGCAGAGCTAGAAAGGCAGAGCCAGCTGTCAATCAGCCAGCGGGGTGGATCTCAATAGCATTGTTGGTATTCGTCCCGGCTGCAGCGTTCTCAGCAGGCAATAGCGGACGTATACTGTGTCCTCCCATGACCTAAAAAAACTATGGGAAAAAAATGTTGCCCCATAGTTCTCCTTTAAGGTATAGTATAAGTTTACTAAAAATGAACTTGTACTTTAAACTAGCATTGTATGTATTTATACACTGAAAAGCACAGTTAAGGGGTTGGATAAATGAACATTTTTAAGTTGCTGAATATCCCTTGGATATATATAAAGCTATCTGAGGCATAAACTATATTTATGCTGGATATAAACACAATTATTTATGCAATCATCCACTTCAGTCATTCGATGGTACACAAATAAAAGATTATCAAATTGTATCAATACAATACCCCTCCAAGACATATGCTGTGTTACCTGTTGTGTAGGTGTTCAGCAGAACTGTTTACCTTTACATAACTGACATTTTCATCTATTATGCAGCATGAATTGTTTATTGTTTCACACAGAATGTTTTCTGACACTAGACAACATTCTGCTCCTAACAGCTTACTAGCAATGAATTTCAGACTACAATTTGCGTCCACAATTTACCTTTGTGGTATGGCTGCAGAAAAGGGAATGTAACATCAGAGGTAATAATAATCTACAGCAGGGGTCTGGGAGGAAGGAGGTTGGTGAAAGAATGTTGTGGAAGGAGGCAGCTGAGAGAGACTTCAGAGAGATACCCTGCTAGATTCTCCTGGTTAGAATCCTGTTGTTGAGTACTTAGTGGACAGAGCAGAGAAGCTGGAGCAGTACTGAGGAGACCTATGTGTACTGGGGAGAGTTGCCTGTTGCATTGTGAGTGACACTGCAAAGGATTCCATTGAACTACAGTGACTGTCTCTCAAATTTCAAAAACTGCATTACTTTGCCACAACCCAGAACTGCCATTACTCTACTAATTTGTTCATCTCCTCTGAAGTTAGCGTTATCAATAGTGTTGCATAGTCACGGGAAGACTGTTCAACTACAGTGCATACAGAGGATAAATACAGACAATTACTTTACAGTAGTGTCTGCTGGATAAAGTAAACTGTCTGAGACTTTCTTCAAGGTATAGTATCTTAAGGAGACTGCACACCTGTTATGTCTTCAGTGTGTAGTATCTTAAAGAAACAGTCTTCAGTTGATACTTTGTTGCCTTGAAATTAATCTGTTACTGCACAGTAATGCAGACTCATGAGCTCATCAATGAACAAGTTTGGGACATTTCAGTTAGCTTATCTAGATAGGGAAAAAAGAGCCTCAACATTCCATTTGTTGATCTTTTATTGCCAATACTGTACTATGATTCCACTTGCGAATATTGAACCTATGCTTTGTTTTTATTAACAATCTATCTTATTTTAGCTGCTGCTGAATAAACCTGCATGTTATTTCATTCTGTCTGCTCATTGTGACTTTGGATTTCGAGGGTGACACCTGATTCAGGTAGAAGCTCTAACCACATCCTAATCAAAGCCACCACTTTTAGGTACGCCACACAAGTATATTGGGTAAAAAATGAAAGGGATTGTTTTAGAAGCAATCAAATTCTCCATGCGCCAGATGATCGTCTAGATTAGAAAATCATCAGATTTTTCCGGCATATTTTAACTTTGTTTTGTTCATGTAACATCAGTGAAAACTGATTTAAAAAGCATTGAAAAATTATCCAAAAATTGCTAGATTCAATTTGTAAATCGAAATGTATGTGGCACCATTAGACAGTTCATAGCAACCAATCAAATTTAAATCTGCACTAGAAAATGACATATGTAGAATGAAAGCTTGAATTCTAGTAGTTGTAGTGAGCTATATAGGCATTTCTTCCCTTGGGCAGTTTTTTAAAAGCTTTTTGTTGTTTAGGATCAGCAGCGCCATCAGCTATCTTTCCCTTGAGTATGTCGATCTCCCTAGCTAGTCCCTTAGAGTCTGGGAAGCACAGCAGTAATAAAGGTTCCTGTAGACAAAGAATGGTTAGATGTTAGGAAGTGATGTGACTGCTCAGAGGGCAGATGAGCTTGCTCGCACATTTTGTATTGCATTTTTATCCTAAGAGAACAATCATTTGTTTTGGGAAAGAAACATCTAACCTGGTGTGATATGATAACCTATAGACGTTCAGTTATGATCTTACCCTACTAAAAAGGACAAGATCAGAAGCAGGTTGTCTGATGGATAGCTTACAAGGAACCATTGCTTTCACCATGCAGGGTATTAGCAACAGGTTGATTTTAATGCCTCCCTCCATGTCTCATTGAGGTGCTGCTCCTACCGTGTTCTGTGGTGCAGTCTTGTGGAATCTTGTGCTGTTGGTAGCAGATACATCCAAATATGGTCTACAACCCCATCATCTACCTGCTCCCTCCCCATTGCTGGAGCCCACTTCACAGCCCCAGCTACTGGAATAGCATTGCATAGCAACTAATTCTCCCTACACGGACTGTCATCTCTCCCTACACTGCTCCAACACACACTGGCAAATGGCTGCTGTCAACTTACCCATTCATATTGAGGGGGCTGGCACATATTAATGTGCCCAATACTGACCAATTGAACCCTGCTGACCACAACAGAAAGGTCAGGCAGGACATTGTAAGTCCTTTAAAACTCAGCACAGTGAATTTCACCTTGAAGCCCCTGGATTCGTTGTGAACCCACTGTGAGGTGAATGTGAACCTCAACACTATTCCACACTCCCAGTTATATGGAATACCTGCTCCCCCACTGAACGCTATGGTTTGGTCTGCTGGCTTGTCCATCAATAACACATACGATGCACTATCCCCACAGGTAATTAATACATGGTTGTTAATATGTACTGCAGCAAAGTTAAAGCAGTTGTTCATAACAAACAATCATATTTAATCAACTTTTGAGTCTGCCTCGACAGTAGCTCCCTAATTGGACCTCTCCCCCTCTAAATGTAGACATAGAAAAAAACGAGAAATAGGGTTTTCTGAGAGGTATAAAACCAATACATGTGTAAAAATTATATCCACATTTTATTATACAGTAAGTACATTATATAAAAGAATCAATTGTAATACATACGAGTATAAAAAACCCCCAATTGGCTAAAACACACAAAGTGCCCAGGATATGCCCAACGTCAACCAGTTATATCTTAATTAAATATCCAAAGTTGCAAACATAATTGTCATTAATTATTAGTTGTTCATTTACTGATTGTCATGAGTTTTTCATTGTTCATTTACTGGAACAGACATATCCGGGTCCCGACGCGTTTCGCACCAAGCTTCTTCAGGGGACCACGGGGGGCTAATCTAACAATAATAATAACAATTATACATCAATTGATTTAATTGCATCATTTGATTCATTAATAAATTAATATAACATACATTAGAATGTTTCAGCAATCGGCACCACAGGTATGAGGCCCCCCGAAAGGTGGGTGCCCCGTACTTACCAAACAACTGTCTGGAGGAGGACAGATATTTCTGGATTAAGAGAAAGTGATGGCGGCCTGAATCAAACCAGCCCACTCAACTCCGTCCGAGACCATGCCAGGGACATCGGGGCCACAGGAAGGGGGGGCATGGAGGACGATGCAAAGGACCCCTATCACCTAGTCTATAACAAATTACAGGGGTAATGCAATCAGTATGGGATTCTTCCCCCCAGTATAAAGATATCCCACCTATGTATACAAAGCATTACTAAAAGTCATTACTAAAAACAATCATATTTAACCTTTCAAATGAGTGTATTGGCTACTATGGGTAACTGATTTAACCCCACAAAACCATATGTTGGTTAAAAAAATTCTGATCTTATTTAAAGAATGCACCATGTTGTTTTCACCTGTATATGGAAACATGCAAAATATTGTAATAATAATTTTTAAGAATAAAAAAAAACAATAATCCATATAACAAGAGCAACTGGCTTAAGCAAGGATCTGAGATAAAGCATCTAACATTTCTTTCTACTCCAGTAGCATAATGTTTTAATTAGATTAGAACCAGAGTCTACAGGTGATGTCTTCTAGTTTGTTCTCCAGGGGGAAGAATGGACTGGAGGCCAGGATACTTCCTCGAACCAAAGTAAATCTGGGAAGCAATACTAATCTATTAATAGTGCCTGGTCAGGACTGTCTCCCATTAGCATGCCATTAATGTAATGACCCTTGTACTACATTTAAAGATCATCATGATCAATTTTTATTCTGAGGTCAGACATATCGATTGTGCCGTAAAATGAGTCACATTTAATATATCCCATCATGATAATTAGGTTTATACTGAAATGTAGCACTAACATGCGAATAATGAACATTATTGCGGATGAGGTATATAAAATCCAAAGGGCATGTGTTCACTTGATAAAAACAAGATATAGGGCTAAAGTAATTATGTTATTATTGCTAAGGTGTAACAACGGTAATGTGCACTCTTTAAGTACATTTTAGCGTATGGGGACTCACTTATGTTCACAGGAAATAGGATTGCATTACAACAAGTTAAAACTAGTTATCTATCAAAATCAATGGTAAAAGCAAAAATGTTAAGTGGTCTTAACATGGGTTTGTAAAAAATACACTCAACAACAGTCTCCAAAACAGAAAACCTACACATATAAAAAAAAATGAAGATGATACTTAAAAACCGTCTAAAGAGAGAAAGAAAGACTCTTGTCAATCGAAACAAATCAACTTCTCTCTTTCATTTGTCTAGTACAGTATTGGAAACAGAAGTATCACTATAATGGGCAACAGACTATACTTCTAGATCCTGTTGAGTCCTCACTAGGTGTTGGTATCTCTATGGGATTTCAGATGCTGCCTTAACTAAGGGGTACTGTGAAGCCCAGAAACATTTGTCTTCTGTTATCATGGTGATATATTATACATCTATTCCAGACACAAGGATGTAAGTACTGTATATGTAAACCCTAACAATAAAATTCTCCCTTTGCTCCCTTTAAGTCCTCTAAATATCCCATTTGAAGCATTTTGTTACATTTGTTGCATAAGTGTGAAAAATACCTGTTAATCCTGCCAAAAATCATGTGAATTTCCCTTGCGCTCTGCTGACTTATCAGTTATTATAGTTTCAGGTACCCAATGTGGACTACACAACCCTTTGCCCTATGTTATGGCAAAGATGAGTGTAAGACCATGCCTGTCAGCAGAGGTACGACTGTGAATACGCACAGGCCTCTTCACCGCATTTGCAGGAAACGGTGGCTATTGCGCATGCGGCAGCTATTGCGCATGCGCAAATGGCAGCCGGATGCGCGAAGTCGCGCTCACATGGCGCACAGGAAATGACGCGCTCTGTCTGGGGATGATCCTATTAAAGCTGGCCCAACTCCCAGAATCATTGCTGAGTGGTCTTTCAGCCTTAGTGTGTGTATTCCTGTACCATGCCTGTTGCTGTATTATTGTCGACCCGGATTCCTTGACCTTGCCTGACTGCTGCCTGCCTCTGACTTCTGCTTGTCCCTGGATTCTCCTTTGCCTTCTCCTTTTGTACCTTGCCGCCCAATTGTTGCTGACCCTGGCTTGCCCGGCTCAGTGTCCTGCATCTTCCGGCACCGGTGCTGCCCGCTGTTCCCCCACCTCCTGTCTCCACATTCAGGGGTGTGGAACTCGTGCTGCAAAGGAGGCCTCCTCACAACTCGGCTCCCCACCAGGTACGTGACAATGAGAGGGAAAAATGTTCTGTAGTCCAGTCCTAGGTCCTCCATGGATACAGTACAGTGTGTAAACGTTTTCACCTCAGCCCAGGAAGTATATTACTGGCAGGATCACCGGGTGAAAATGAAGAAAATAAGAAATCTGATGCAGCCAACACATATAATTGCTGCATATGCTGGAATATATCACATTTTTGTACTTGGGTTTTGATTGCTTGATACATGTTTCACTCATTAACAGTACAGCAAACATAGCCTAAGGAAGTTTGTGTTTTGATATAGCAGATATTTATTCAAAATGTTAGTATCCAGTGGGAATATTGTATTACACATTTGACAACTTATAGACTTGGCAAAAACACTGTTCTGTCCCAACCACCGATTTATGTATTTGAACATACCTCCCGAGACTCGTCTGTACGGATAGTATGACAACCTACTGAGGTGGTGGAATCCACAGGCAGTGTTCAACTCACCAAGAAGACTTAAGGTGCCCATACACCTATTGATTATCGTTTGGAAATCGTCCACAAATGGTCTTTCGTACGATAATCGATAAGTTGATGGGAACCCTACGATTTTTTTACTGTACTCCTGGCCAAATTTTCTTCAAGGGTGAGGCTGGAAAACATTTTCCGGATTGTACGAAAATCGATGGATTAGTGGCATTTTCATACAAAAAAAACTTGCAACATGAACACTGCACGTGCGCAAATGAAAATCTGTTTTGTCGATCGAAGAAATTTGGTGAGGTAATATTGCTAATGAACGATAATTGAAATCGACATTGGTCTGTGCATGATGGGGTATTCGAGCGGAAATCGAACGAGGGTTCTATGACGGCAAGAAAATAATCTAACGATAATCGCAGAGTGTGTGGCCAGCTCTAGAGAAGAATCAAGTGTAGTTTATTCAGGCTTGACAATACAGGGGATGTGATTCATTGTCATTCTCAGAGGTGGAAAGACATTTCTTTCTGGAAGCCTTGTAACATCATGTATAAGAAGCCTCTTAACACAGTACGATAGAAGGTGAAAAGAAATAGGGGAGGAGAGGCTGGGAGTGTCTACTAGAAGACTGTACAAATTTACACAAAACAGTAGGAGTGAACAGCGGAAGATTCCAATGCATACAGAAAATGTGAGAGTGTAATACCACTAGTTGTCAGGAATATACCATAACATAATAATATACAATGAATACATAGCAGTGTCATAAAAATAACAGACAATAACAGTGGCTGTGACAGCACCATTTTTCTTTTTGTTTAACTGGTGATTTTTTGCATGGCCAAATTTGTTATCCTTTTACCACTTTATTTTTAATATCCTTTTAAAGTCCTTTGGTAATTGTGGTTATAGAAGAACACCTTTGGATTCCTTTCTAGACAAAGTCATTGTCTTAGTTTGCAATGCATATAACAGTGACATTGTTTCAGGATGGAGATCAAGTCATTTTTTTTTTAAGTCTTCAATTAACAGGACACAAAAAAAAAAGCGCGAAAACCTTAATCAGTCACAAAGTTGGCAAATGATGCCTCATGTCATCCATAACAAGTATCCATTACTCCTGGACATAGCACATTAACTGACTCATTAGGTATTTCAAACCATATGGACTTGGGCTTGGGTGGGTCGCTTTGATAATATGCTGAGGTGATCTGGCTAATTATTGCAATGATGTGAGCTCAATCATTAGGCCAGGAACAATAGACAGTGTCACAGCCTTCAGAAAGGGCGCCATTGTGCCAAGACGATGACAGAGATGAGCGGCATGACCTCTTGTTTGTTGTGAAGCCCTCAGTAACAAGGTAATTATGCAAAAAAAGTTTTGTGGATTGATCAACCATGGTTGACGTTTGTATGAGAAGAAAAAAAAAAAAGTAACAGATTTCTCAGATTTCAAACGTGACATCTCACTGTTGATTTTGTTTATGCTGCAGAAGTATGTCAGCTGTGTAAATTTAGCAATGATATTTAAAGATATGTGCCAGACTGGAAAACATCTTAATAGGGGATGTGGTAAAATGTCAGTATTAAATATCATGAGAGCGCCACGATGCTACAGTGTTGGAGAGTGCAAGTTGCTCATGCTGCTGCAGGAAATGTAACATCCCTCTTGAGTGAGCGAGCGTAATCGGAAAATCCTTTAATTATTTTAGATAAGACTTCATAAAACTTGGGGGATTAAAAGTTCCAGACATTTAAAGTTTGCTTTCACTGGTAGCATATTTGGAACCAAATTTGAAAAATGTTGCAAAATGAATAAGTACCTTTACCAAAATCAGCCATTGTGTATTTTGACCACAGCTTTGCATTGGCATGTATGCACTGTATACACTGTATAGTAGTAGCACTGTATGCACTGTATAGTAGTAGCACTCAGGGTTTGTTCACACCAGAAACTGCATTGCAACTGCGTGCATCTGTGCAGTTGCTCTGCGATGCGCTTTGATGCGTTTTTTCCCCCTGCATGTCCCCGGATGATGCCACGATCAATTCTGTTTTTTTTTTGTATGCAGTCGGTTGCATTTTAGTGTGTTTTGATTCGTTTGCACAGCGTTTTGCTGCGTATAGTGCAGTTAGATGCAAGTAAAATAGGACAAGCAGTACTTTTTCTGACTGCATCTAAACGGACTGCAATGGTGTGAATTAGGCACAAGAAAGCCCATAGGAAAGCATTGGGATCTATTTTGACTGCAGCAGTTAAAATAAACGGACTGCATCACAACTGCATATGGTGTAAACAGGCCCTTAGTCCCCATTCACACCTTGGCGTATTGTGAACACCCGTTGCATTCACGTGTGCTCATGGGCATTTTCAGACATGTTTTCCTGCATTTGCTGCTCATTGTCCGCTGAGATTTCCACTCACCTCATAGTTCTAGCCGACCTGTGACAATGAGACTGTCACAGGTCGGCTCAGTAGATCGGGAAGTGAGCGAACACATACCAGGTTCGCTCACCTCTCGATCCTGTCACGGCTCTCTGCTGTGACAGGGGGAGGGCTGGATTCCCCTCTCCCCGCTCCGATCTGCCAGCGCTGACTGGCGGAACGGACGGGGGAGGGGGCGGGTACAGCTGGCTCTGCCTCTAGATAGGCAGAGCCAGCTGTCACTCACGCAGCTGGGCGGATCCCGTCATCTACGCCGGGATCCGCTCCGGCGTCTCAGTATACCGCAAGCTGTAGCTCGCGGTATACTGAGCTTAGGGTAACGGGAGGACGCTAGTTTGTGTCCTCCCGTACCCTAAGGAGAACTATGGGGAAAAACACTGACCCCATAGTTCTCCTTTAAAGCAGAAGTCTCAGCAAAAAACAATCCCCAAATGTCTTTCTCTCTCAGGCTACGAGATGATGTCATCCCAGGGGGTGGGTCCATGACAGCCTAGGCTTAGAAGAAGTGGGTTGAATAACCTTGGTCGCCATTCAAAGTAACACATAAAAAAATAAAATAAAATAAAAGCCACATATCAAAAAAGGGGAAAAACCCCCCCCAAAATGTTTAACTCCCCCACCCCCACGTTTACGCGCCTATAAACGTAAATACGCGTCCGGTGCCCCAGCGCGCAAAAATTACAATTGCGCTACACATGTTACATATCGCCGCGAACGTCGCAGTGAGAGCAATCATTTTAGGGCCATCAATCACTGATAACACTAAACTGATGAGCGGTAACAGCTTTTAAAGCGTCGCCTAGGGCCAATTTTGGGTATTATCGTTTTTTGAGGTTTCGCGCGCGCACGCAATTTTAAGGCTTGACATGTTTAGTGTCTTTTTACCCGACGTGACCCCATCTTTTATATTTTACCAAAAAATTGGGTAATAATAAATGTTTTATCATTTAATATAGGGGAAACTGTTTGTTTTTTTTAAATTTCGGTAATTTTTCCTTAATATAGTAAAAAAATAAAACCCCCAGTGGTGAATAAATACCACCAAAAGAAAGCTCTATCTGTCCCCAAAAAAGGGTATAAAATTCATTTCAGTACAGCGCTGCATGACGGAATAAATGTCAGTTAAAGTACCGCAGCGCTGAATACTGAAAAATGGCCTAGATGGGAAGGGGGTTTAACACCGCGGATGTCAACTGGTTAATGTCACTTTAAGGATTTCAGCTTTAAAGGAAACCTGCATGCTAACCTGGAATATGTATGAAGACCAGAAGTTCTAATATCACTTTTTAATGCTTGCATGCTTGTTTCGATGGATGTCAGTAATTGCAGTCCACATATTTCTTTTGGTGAGTAAGAGCCATGTTATGGTGATTCACAGAGCAGTCAGGGTGTGGCAAAAGAGTTTAGTATTTATTTTGCACCAGAACATGACCCTAGAGCTTTACTAAACTGATTCATAACCTATAAAGGAAAAGTGTCCATTATCTGACATAGGACACCTTAGAAAAGTTACTATAGGAGCCTAGGTACAAAATGACAAAACAAGGCAACCTGCCTAAATATTTAAAGGCTTATTAAACACTTGCGTGTTTTTGCATATATCTGCTGCTAGCAAGCCGTAGATATATGCAAAAACATAAATTAAAAAAAAAACTTTTTAAAAGGGGTAATACTTTCCTGTGTCTTCGCTGCGCGCTCCAGTCCGAACATCTGAAGAGTCTCGGGCGGCCGCAAAGGATCTGGGGGTGGGCGCATGCGCACTTCAGATGTTCGGCCGGGAGACGAGGAGAGACACAAGGTAAGTCTATGGAGCAGCGTGCACCCGCACAGACACCGGGGGACATCAGAGGAGGACAGAGGAGTCGGCGCTGGATGAGAGACCGGCACCAGCGCTGGAGGGACAGCTGAAAACTACTCTAAAAAAGAAGATGATCGGATTAAGAGGCATCATTTAAGGTAAAGTCCCTACAGTAGGATTCGGAATGGGGGGGGGGATTACTTTAATGTCACTTTAATACAATGTTTCATAATCATCTTCCCACATTTTCAAAATAACATCAATAGAAGACTTCAGAAATTAAGGCTAGGTTCACTTCAGACTTCAGAAATTAAGGATTGCCACTCGGTCACAGAGTGACCTCTGCAGCCGATCGCGCTGGCGGTGCCATTATTTTCTAATGCGCCGCCCCCCCTGGTCGCTCCAGGCGGAAAGCCACAAGTTGTGTATCACAAAAAAAGGCACTTGTACCTTTTTTTAGCGATTTAGCGAACCAATGGGGCAACGCAGCAATTGCTGTGTGCACCCGAACATGATCGCGCGGTCCCGGGTATTGCTCAGATCTGGACATAGCCTCAGAGCACATCTTCATGCGGCACACAGAGCAGATCGGGGAATGGTCATTCTTCTGTCTGCTCCTGCTGTCCATCCTGACAATGTTTGCCGTGGTCCTGGGCTCCCCAGAGGAGTGGGGGACGCCAAAGCGGTGGCGGAGGGAAGTGCACAATATTAGGCTAGTTCAGCCACCCAGATCAGTTGTAGTTGCAGAAGTCGGCCCTGCCTGGTGTCATTGGTTGCTAGGATGCCATCAGTACTAGCAACCAATGACTGAAGTGGAAGAGGGCCTGTGCTGGGTTATGGCTGTCAGCTATCCATAACCCAGTGTAGGTCGGCGATCACCTGACCACAACAACATGTGGGAGGCGTTTCTGACCGTGCTGATGAATGAGAACCAATGCGTTTAACTCCTCAATTCTGGCATACAAAATTCTTAAGGGCTAGTTTACCCCAGCCCCAGTGCGTTCTGGAACAGGAAAGCACTGGATCACATCCCAGCCGGCTCACTTTCTTTTGGCGTGGGAGGGGCGTGGCTATGCATTGAAGTCAATGGCACTGCAGCCACGCCCTCCGGGCACAGTATGATCGCTCGCACCGGAACGTGTGGCACATCAATGCCTGCGGTCCGGTCAGAAAAAATTGTGCATGCAGTATTTTTTTGTGACCGCACCTGACCAGAACACAGGAGTTGATAGGCCACACGTTCCGGTGCTGGTTCCTGTACTGCGGCTGGAGTGCATGGCTGCGGTGCCACTGACTTCAATGCACTGCCACGCCCCCTCCCCCCCCAAAACAAAGTGTGCCAGGATGGGATCCAGTGCGTTCCAGCTCTGAATCAAGCCAGAACGCACTGGGGCTGGTGTGAACTAGCCCTGACAATCTGGGGGCCTGATAGGGGGTGGGGGGTGTCCATTGCCTAAATACATGGGGGGAATTTATCAAAACTGAAGCCGACAGAATATGGAGCAGTTGCCCATGGCAACCAATCAACTTTTCTCTTTAACTGCCTCCGGGCCGGCCGTAGTAAAAAAACGGCCGGCCAGGAGCTCTCTAGATCTGAGCGGGCGTCTTTAGACCTCCGCTCAGACACGGGCATTCAAAAGCCTAACTGAAGACATAATCTGATTGGTTACTATTAGCAACTGCTCCAGGATCTGTCTGGTCCAGTTTTAACAAATCCTCCCATCCCCTTTATAGTGCTGGAAAGTCATTCTTTCTCATGTCAGAAATTTGGGAGGTATGGATAATACAGTTTCTATTTTTTGCCAGGAGTTCTATTTTGAACTCTGTGCTGCATAAATGACAACAGGAAACGGATAAGCTGTTATCAGGAACACCAAACATCCCATTAAAAAAACATACACAGAAAACTTTCAGTTCTCACAGCTGTGTGTGTCTGGAAAGCACCGAAGTTACAGACTCTCCCTGTGCGTCCCAGCAGGGATCAGTCTATTGGCAGATGGTCCCTGCTGTCAGCGGACACGTGACCGTGCTACTCCTTTCTCCTGATTCCACACCAGCTCTCCGGCGTTCCCGAGTCTGGCAGTAAGTTTGTGTTTTCTTTGCACTCAGTTTGTTAGAATTAAGAATTATTTATCGCAGAGGGAGGGAGCGGCTTGTGTTGTGGTAATAATGGTCAAGCTGCTTTGATACACAGGATTGGGAACATTATACAGAGGAGAACATCCTGCTGTAATTACTGTGAAAAGAAACTTCTGTATGAATGAGTGGAGTGTATCACGTGACCTCTGCTCTATGGCTTGTACGGCTGTGTATTTATGGAGTGTATTTATCACATATCACACTGATACAAGCCCCCCCCAATCTAAATTTGCCCCACCACTTCCTGTTTAAGACATTTTGCGTAACCTGTCAGTCGCTGTACCCAGCTTCTGACAGGTTGTGCTATTAGCTTAGCCGGGAAGCCTGCTAAACATTTTGCTTCTCCTGTCAGATGCTGGATACAGCGAGCGCCTGTTTAAATAGTAACAATCTTGGAGAGGAACTGCTGCACTCCTTACCGGAACCCCTATGTATAAAGAAGGGTGCTGTAGTAAACACGGATGGCGTCGTGCATCTTCAAATATATGATAAATGTCACCAGCGCACCTATGTCAATAATCCATCTTCTTTATTGATGCAGACTGTCACAAAACAAAGTTTCGGGGGCCCGAAACAAGGTATGCAAAGAATGCAAAGCCGGCAATTATCTAGACGTGTGTGTTTTGTAGATTGTCATTACTAAACATTTATAAAGGTGTATTTATTGTTATTTTAAAGATAAGGGTAAAGGTCCACTTTAATGGCAGGTGAAGCTCTGGGGGCGGCGGTTTTGAAAGTGCCACCCCAGACAAATGCCTAGTTTGCCTTGCGGTAGATACGCCTCTGGGTTTGTTCTCATATTATACAGCTTTGGTAACTCTAAAGCCCCTTTCACATGGACTTACCAATCAGGTCTGCCGCTCAGTATTTCCGTTTACATCCTGTTACCCTCGGCTCCAGCCAGGTCTGGAAGAACAAATGGATCAGAGATCTGTTTTGCCGGACCTGATCATGCCAGATCAGGGGTAACTGGATGTTAAACAGACCACCGTCTGTTTACATACGGCTGCACATAGACTAATATGGGTCTGGTAATGTCAGTCTTTGGAAGGGGAAACTGCACGGACACAGATGTAACATCGGTGATGGTTGAAAAGTGTGAAAGGGGCCTAAAGGAGATTGTACAACCAGCTTGTATAGTGCATGCACGGGCGTTCCAACAGTTCTCACTGTGTGTGTGCTGGGGTGGTGGGTGCCAGCACTGCACGTTCTGAGAAAGGGGTGGCACACAGCATCTCTGCCCGGCATCCTGTTCCGTTACTGACGTCATTGGTTGGCAGGAGCTGGGTGGGATGCCAGCCAGAGCGTCACAGGTTGCTAAGAGCTCTTAGCAACCTGGGACACTCTGGCCAGATTAGGGGCAGCAGGCACACCCACTGTCCCCCCAACTGACTCACTGAGATTCCCAACCACCTCAGGCTACCTCATTATAAGGACAGCCTTGAGTGTATGGCCAGCTTAAGGCTGATATCAAACGGGCAACTGTTGCTGGTGATTTATTAAAATTGTCAGCAGTAACATCACTAAGCGGCTGCATGTTTGTCCCTGCGGAATCGTTCCCTGTAGTAGGCAGTGAGATGTTGATCCAATTACTAGCAATTAAGATTCAGCATCATATGGGCCAGTGACAGAGCGACATCTCACTGCTAGTGATGGGCTCGGGCGTGTTCGCAGCTCCACGTGCCGAGCCCGCCAGGAAGCTGACAGCGCGCAGCGCCAATCACAGGCACTCAGGCATGTCCCGATCTCTGCAGCTGCGGACCGGGAACATGTCTCAGTACCTGTGATTGGCGCTGCACGCTGTCAGCTTCCTGGCGGGCTTGGCACATGGAGCTGCGAACACGCCTGAGCCCATCACTACTCACTGCGTCTGGCTATGGAGGGAGCAGTGGCGTAACAATAGCCATAGCGACCCAGGCAGCCGCTATGGGGCCCGGGCCCAGGGGGCCCGGCCAGGACACCCCCCTGATGCCGTGCGGGCCGTCTGGGTCGCTATGGGTTCGAACGCACCGCTGTTCAGATCACCGTGAAAGAAATCACAGGGCCCCATACAAAATTTTGCTATGGGGCCCTGTGATTTCTAGTTACGCCCCTGGGAGGGAGCGATTCCACAGCAGCAGACAGGCAGCCTCTAGTGATCCTGCCTCGGCGATTGGTCTCTAGTGACAGAATCTGCTCATCTGACATCATCCTGAGTGTTTTAATCACACTGGTTTGCAGATTGCTATCTTTCTGTGTCCTTTCTGATTTAGGAATGGGAGGCTCTGTCTTTTCTAATGCTGGGCACACACCTTACAACCATCACAAGACTTTGTCTTGCGATGGTTGTAAGGTAATTAAAAAAACGTACGATCTGCCTATCTTGGACAGGCAGATCGTACTTGCGATGATCGCAAGCCGCGCCTCCCTGAGGGGTGGGTTTCCGATGACCGCAATGCCGAACGGGCAGTGTGCGCTTGCGCACACCGGCCCGTCCGGCTTTTATCTTACGAACATGCTACACACCCGCCAAACATCGTACGATGCTCGGCGGGTTTTCGAACATGTTCGCAAGTTAAAAGTCGTGCGACCTTACAGTAGTAGAGGTCGCACGGCTTCCACACGCCTTACGATAATCGTACGATCGCGGGATTTCCCGCGATTATTGTACAATTATCGTAAGGTGTGTGGGCACCCTTGTAGTCAACTGCCTCAATCTCCATGTTGCAATGAGACAAGATGCTGTAAACACATCCCTTAAGGCAGGGAGGAACCCTAGAAAGTATTCAACAAAAATGCTGCTTAGTAGAGGTTTCCTAAAAGTGTATTTTCACTTTTGTAGCCAATTGAGATAACACCTACTTTATATTTGCCACATGTTTCACATGGCTTAACTTGGATACAAAAATAAAATTGCTGCTTCATTTTTTAACCCACATTTACACTAGCATAAAAAACACACGCACGCAAAATCTCACGATGGAAGTGAAAGAAAATCTCTCCAATGGGACACAGACAAATAAATCAATAAATACACTTTACAACTTTTCCTGCAGTTTTCAGACTTATCACCATGGCTAATGTTAGGAGTCCTCCTCTTCCTTGGCAACGGGTGCATGGTGGCTAATTGAACACATTTTGTTACCTATATTTTACCAGTTTACCGACTAAAGACCCATTCACACCTAAGTGTTGTACTAAACACATAAAAACCGCGGTGGTGTGGTAAAATAAAAAGGACTGCATGTACTACAAATGAATGGCAACAAAAACACCTAGCACACGGTACAGCATGCAAGGTGAGTATTGTGCTAGTAAGGGCACTTAGACAATCTCAGTGGCCAGTAAGGACGAAGTGAAACTAAATCAGAGAGGGACACATGGTGGTGGCACCATTTCCTCTACACTGAGGCTAGGTGCAGCAAGCTCCAGACACTGGAAAATGTATTTGCCTTGGCATGCAGTATGGGTAGAAGGAATGGACTCCTGTGGCTGTCCATATGGCCAGAAGAAACCAATCTGAGGAAAGACCTGCAAACCGGCGCACCCACACATCCTGGCCCGGCCTGCTTAGAGTCTTAAAACCCTGTAACTCTGCCAGGAGTCCAGACATCCAAAAAACAAACATGGACTTTCAAGACATCTTCTCGCATCCAATCCTTGCAGGGACAGGACAACACATAGGATGTATGTGTGGGTTGGGACCTTTCTCTCTGTATTTTCTGCGTTGTTCAAGTGGGATAAGCAAGCTCTCGGTTAGCTGTCATGATGGAGGAGGGGAAATTGGATGATTTGGCTAAAGGTGGCCATACACTTTACAACCATCGCAAGACCTTAGTCTTGCGATGGTTGTAAAGTAATTCAAAAAACGTACGATCTGCCCATCTTGGACAGGCAGATCGTACTTGCGATGATCGCAATGCTGAACGGGCAGTGTGCGCGTGCGCACACCGACCCGTTCGGCATTTGTCTCCCGAGCACCGTTCAAACCAACCGAAAATTGTAAGATTTTCGGCTGTTTTTTTAGCGTGCTCCTTAGACAAAAGACGTGCGACTGTACAGTAGAAACGTTCGCAATTCTTCATTCACACTGCACGATTCTCGTACGATCGCGGGATTTCCCGCGATTCTCGCACGAGAATCGTGCAGTGTATGGGCACCTTTTATATACATCTCATAGCTCCTCAACCCTGAAATGATTATATATGGTGGAAAGTTATTGGGCTCCTTCTAACCGCCTCCACTATGGCTACATTCACAGCAGTTCTGATTCCAGATGCGCTCATGCAAGATTTCCCCCTGTTATTTGGGGGGAATATTTGTTCTATTTGGGGGTGACCTGTGGGCAGCGTAGTGGCTTAGTGGATAGCACTTTCTTCCTTGCAGCCTTTTTAGCGATTTGCATGTTCTCCTGTGTTTGCATGGGTTTCATCCGGGTACTCTGTTTTCCTTCCACACTCCTGAGACATGCTGGTAAGTTAATTAGCTCCCATCTTAATTGACTGTAGTATATGTGTGTATGTACCATATGTATGCTTGTGAGATAGGGACCTTAGATTGTAAGCACCTTGAGAGCAGGGACTGATGTGAATGTACAGTATGTAAATGCTGCGTAAGTTGTCAGCACTATATACTAATAATGTGGCTATGATGCCCTTTCACTCATTTTGTTTTAGGAATTGAACACTTATTCTTTATTTGTGTGAAAGAAAAAATGCCTCCGAGGAAAAACAAACTTCCAGTTCCTATGCCTGAAGGTTGGATAGTGACTGACACGAGCAAAAAAAGTTGGAAGTTGGGCAAAAAGCTTGGCCAGGGAGGATTTGGCTTAATCTATTTAGGTGAGTATGAGATATAATTTTTCCTCCTACTTTTTGTGTTGTATTGAATTATACCTCCCAACCTTCCTTGTTTGTTGGGATAAGTCTGATTGTCCGATAAAATGTATAAAAAGGGCTTTGTGAGAGGGAACATGTCACCCTGGATATGTGCCATGTGAGATAATATAGGATGACACTGCTAATTAGAGAATAGGGATGCACCGATACTCGTTCTCTCCCAAATGCTCAGATACTTATCCAGATACCGGAACTTCGGGTTAGAGGAAGCAACTTGGAGCTGGCTTCCCGGCCAATCAGGAAGCTGGGCCGCAGGTAATGACCCAGCTTCCTGATTGGCTGGGAAGCCGGCTTCCCGGCCAATCAGCATTGAGCCGGCCAAACAGACATCTCGATGCTGATTTGCTGAAAAGCTGGCTTCCCATGCAATCAGCATCAAGACGACCAAACAGCATACAGCCGGATTCCTGGCCAATTAGGAATCCGGGCAGTGGGTAATGACCCGGCTTGCTGATTGGCCGGAAGCCAGCTCCATGCTGGTTAGCTGGGATGCTTGCTTCCCGGCCAATTAGCATCAAGCTGGCCAAACAGCATGGAGTTGACTTTCTGGCCAATCAGGAACTCGGGCAGTGGGTAATGACCTGCCTCCCGGCTTCCTGACTGGCCGGGAAGCCGGTTCCATGCTGACTGGCCGGGATGCTGGCCTCCTGGCCAATCGACAAGGAACCAGCCAAACCGCATAAAGCTGGCTTCCTGGGCAAACAAGAAGCGGGGCAGCGGATAATGACACGCTGCCCAGCTTCCTGATTGCTCGGGCAGCCAGCTCCATGCTACCGAAAGTACCGGTATTGGAACTCTGTATCGGCAAGTACCGAAATATAAATATTGTACTCGATACTGAAGAACCGGTATTGGTGCATCCCCTAATAGAGAACATTTATAATGATTCAAGTGATAAGAAGGCTCTTTTTAGAAGGTCTGGAAAATATTGGGATTGGAAGATTACAATTATCTCTTAGAATTGGTGGCCAGTTGTGAGGCAATTTTAACCAAATTTTGATTGCGAAAACAGAACAAGGCAACATACCAACACCATTGTAGCTACACCCCTGCTGTAAATATAACTATACCCATTGTATACACACTGTCTTGCCTCACACCAAATAGACAGAATTCACTATACACCCTTCACTGCATACAGAAGTTTAAAACACCTGAATCTAGACCTGCTACTGGCATTCCACTTGTCTGAATGCAACTTCAAGTTCAGGCTCACCAAACTAGCACTTTCCTTGTTTTTGCAGAAGTACCCAGCACACTAAATGTGTATTTCTACAGAGCGGGTCCCAGTACACTATACTAGCATTTCTCCTGTGTTGGTAGAAGTACAGGTAAAAGACCCATCCTTTTTATAATTGCATTTCTTTCTCAGTAGAACTAAAGCACACCCTTTTTTAAATAACAGCCTGCAAAGTTCAGTCCTCAGTTAATTATATTTTATGCGAAATGCAAAAAGCTCCACACACTATTAATTACTGATTCTCTCTATCCTGATCCCTTCTGTACCCATGATGAATATAGTTGTGCTAGTTGGGTATAAAAAGGTGCAGAACATGGTTTGCCAGAATTGTTTAGCTCGCCAGTTCCTCTTCAGCTTCTGCATTTGCTGATATTCAGCACTGCTGCTTAATAGTTAAGTGTTTTTTTTTCTTATATCAAAAAAATACATCCCCTCCTCCCCTTGTTCATTGACTTTAGCCTAGACACAAACAGATGGGCTGGTATTTCCTTTTTCCCATGTGGGTTTTTTTTTTCCATTTCCATTGTACTTCTTTTATTACCATTCCCTGTGAGGCTGCAATAAGCTTTAAAACAAAGCTGGGCAGGAGCTGCTGTAAATTATGCACCCTAAAATACTATTCTAGTACACACCCCAAATGTTTTTGTTCCTCTGTGATGTCTAATCTCATCCATACACAGATGAAATGCTAAACCTGTGCAAGTGCTTCAACTGTGCAAGCCTGTTTCTATAGGAATTTACACTGGAAGTGGTCATAAATATTCATACCTTCCCATGTGCTCAAGACCTATATTATTTTCTTTTCAGCCTCACCTGCTTGTGATGCACCAGTCCGTGATGACGCTGCTTACGTCATTAAAGTGGTAATAAGCCATGTTTTTTTCTGTTTTCTCCAGTTTAAAGTTGTTTTAAAATAGCTGTACCTGCAAAGAAGAAAGTGAATACTTGCGTCTCCCTCTGTCGAAGGCCACTCCACTACAGACAAATCACTGGGTGAAGATTCTTCTGAAACCGACACTTCTGGAAGTGTCAGGGTTAGTTCACACCATCAGCAGTTCGTTCCGGTCCGATTCCGGACCGGAACGCACTGCCCACTTTGCGGCCGGCTCCCTATTTTGCTGGGCAGGAGGGGGCGTGGCGGGGTATTGCAGTGAATGGCACCGTAGCCACGCCCTGCGGCCGCAATGCGATCGCCCGCACGACAACTGCAAGGCACATTGTACCTGCAGTGCGTTCCGTGCGGTGTGTTCAAAATGCTGCAAGCACTGCAGCGGATTTACCTGGCTGTCTCTAGCTTTCGTATGTCCACTGCTGGTCCAGATCAGGCATCGAGGGTAGAACATTAGAATGAAGTCAGCACTCCTGTTTGGCATACATGTTCCTGGTCAGTACTTGAGATTCCATCAAAGCTGTTGGCTCAGCATGGCAGCCAAGCAAGAAGTATTTTCAAAAGGTCAGCAATTGCTGCCTATATATTCTCTCAGGGTAGGTTTGCTGTGCTGTACCAGATGTCTTTATTTATTACACTGAAACCTGGTGGTTACAGTATCTCTGGGTTGTGGGTCCCGTCTAGGCTGCATTTCAATTCAGGCCAACAGTTAAAGGTCCTTATAGCAGTAGATAGCAGGGAGATTGGTGTGTTCCATGAGCTCTTATTGTTTTTGCTCTGGTTCTTAGAGGATGTCCATACTGTAGTATGGGAAACCTCACCCCATCTTATACTACAAGTTGTTCACTTTAAATCTGCTAGTCCCATTGCTGGCTTAAAAAAGAACTCCAGGTAAAAATTGTTATTAACCCTTGCAGTGAGGTTACCCCTGCACTGCAAGGGTTAACTGCTGTGTTTTGCCCAAGGTCAAAAATAACAAAGTTATTCGTGCCCAATCTTCTGAGCCGGCCGGCTGTGACGGCACTCCCTCCTTCCTGTGTCTTCCTGCGCTGCAGGAATGGTATGTCCCTTGGTGTCCTCACGTCCTTCACACTGCGTATAGAATGTGATGACTCAGAGACCTTATATCGCTGCCGTGGAGGGGGAGAGAGTCTCCAGGGACCGGTCCAAGAGGATCGGGTGAGTACAACTTTTTTTTAATTTTCAACCCTAGGAATAAAACAAGCACTTTAGTAATGACCATAAGGGAAAAGTAATTAAAGGATTTCCACTCTTTTGGAATAAGTGAAGTGAAAATCTTTTAGGTTCTGCAAAGGCCATAAACTGTTAAAATGTCACAGATTCTGTGAAATGTCTGTTACCTATTTAAAAGTAAGCGTTTTTGTTCTCGCAGATGCAGTGGTACCTTCATAATCTGCTCTATTCACTGTTTTATACGCACTCCACCTTTCCTCAAACTATGCAGCCTAGGCAGTGCTGTTACTGATATGCAAATGTTGACTTTTTGTCAAAAGTCAATAAGCCTGCATCTTCATCTTTAACCACTCTCCTTGATGATAATACATAGTTACTGCTCTGCACAGAAGAGCAAGACATAACTGTTATAGGAATAAGTGCCTTTGATGTGTTGGCAGTGATTGACAACCTGGCTTTACCTTCTCTGTGTGAGAGGCAAGATGGCAGCCCCATTGGGGAAATTCTGTAGACCGACTGAAGCAAAGTAATTTTTTCTTTTCTTCCTGATTATGTTTCATTGAGCTGTTTATAAGCTGAGTAGTTATATTTGTATTATGATTCCTGACTGTACAGCGTGGCAGGGATGTGTAAATAATGTGAAATTATTAGGGATGCACCGAAATTTCAGCTTCGGCAAAAAATAGTACTTTGGGCAAAATGCTGAAAATACAGCCGCAAATTTAGTGCATCCCCAGCTTCTCTACTCCTCGCTGGACGCCGGTGTGTTTCTCCTCTGATGCCTGCTACTTTCCCCCATCTGTGTTTGCAGAGGCAGCGGGAATCTGAGGGGACACAGATCGGCGCCCAGTGGGGAGGAAAGAGGTTTTCAGGAGGTCGAGCTGGGCGGTGCAGGGATGAGACAGCTCAGGATGCCAAATGGGGCAGCACGGTGAGGAAAGGGCTGTCAGCTGTCACAGGTGGCTCAGCTCTCCTTCAACACCATTCCGCTTGGCCTCCTGTGACAGGCGAGTCAGGATGGAGGGTTACGTACAAGCACTCAGCCTTCCTCTGGATCAACAATGGGTAATTGTGGGCACAGTGTTTTGTTTAGCCTTTTCTTCATATCTCTATAGGTTGAACTCGATGTCTTGTGTCTTTTTTCAACCTGGCTAGCTCTGTAACTATGAGTGTTTGTAAATAACTGAGGACATAGTATGCTGTCCCCAGTTAAGAATTAACAGCGCTCTACATCACTTCCTGTTCATTTATGATTGTGGACATAGTAACTGTTCCTGTTCATTCATTAGGGGGGGCTGTTTAGACCTCTGGTATTTCCCCAGAGCCCCCGACAGTAAAGTAAAAAAATAATAATTTTAAAAATGTTAAAAAGGTTGGGGGGAAAGAAATGTCATTTTGGGTTGCGGCCTGACACATTTTTTATATTTGGTTTCGGTCTAGAATCAGACTTTGATTAATCCTGTTTGTAATGTTATACTTCTAGGAAAATCATCAGAATGGACCATTGTTTTGTGAACTGAAATTTTATCAAAGAGCAGCAAAACAAGATGATGGTAAGGAAAGGACAGTCATCTAATCGATGTAGTGCCATGTGACTTTTTTAGATTTACCCCCACTAGCAACACGTATTCCACTTGCTCTACTAAAAAGTGGTGCCAGGGCCTGGCCTTTTCCTGTGTAAGAAGGTAAAGGGTATCTAAACCTAAAACAAAAACGAAAAACATCAGACATTGTAGCTTACCAGCCATTAGAAGTGGGGAGTCTTATTATATATTTTATTCAGGCTTTTTTGCATTTATTTCATCCTGTAATCCTGCAATTAACACATGTCCTGTCCCTAGGTGGCTACATTCACTCCACTGTGTCTATGGAGCCATGGTTGTTACTAGGGATGCACTGCTACTGAGTATTTGGGCGAGTACTCCCGATGCCTATCAGGAAGCTGGGCGGCGAGTCATTAGAGGCTGCCCAGCTTCCTGATTGGCCAGGAAACCTGCTTCATGCTCCCTCGTCACTAAGTGACGGGGAGCATGTGAGTATTTCCCTCACCTTTGAAAGCTTTTCTCTCACTTCCTGGCCAATCATGAAGGCGTGGATGTAATGACTCGCTGCCCAGCTTTGTGATTGGTCGTGGAAGCTGGCCAATCAGGAAGCTGGGCGGTGAGTAATTACCTGCCCCCCGGTTTCCTGATTGGCCAGAAAGCTGGCTCCATACTTCCTCGTCACCTAGTGACAAGGGAGCATGAAGAGGCTTCCCGGCTAATCAGGAAGCCGGCGTCGAGTCATTACACGACGCCCAGCTTCCAGTATCGGTATTTCGGTATCGGCGAGTACCGGGAAAAAAATATCGATGTATTACAATGTATCACAGTTTTGTTTTTGGGGTTAGACATCCTTTTATCCCTCATTCACATCTCTTTGATGAGGAAGTGTGTGCGTTCTTGTACATGACCTTGCATTGCATGAAATTGCATGTTGCATTGTTTGCTGCCACTGTTTTAATGGCATCCCAATGCATCTAGCCATTGCATCTCACCACAATGCATGGTAACTTATTATCATGCTTTGTGGTGCAATATAAATTAATACAATTTAAAAAGTCCATGCACTTCTTTGAGTGTGATCAGATGTATTTGGCAGGCCATTCAAATTAATTGGCTTCCCTACCACAATGTACCCTTCAACGCACTTGTGATGTCGCATTGCAGTGATGTGAAGGAGGGATTAAAGCTAATTCAGAATTTTTCTTTTCATATGGAGAAACATAATGTTTTGTTTTATGTTTTTAATATATATTTTGTGTGTGATCACATTCAAATGTATATTAAAACAGTAAAAAATTAAATTTAAATAAGTAAACAAAAATCCCAATGACGTTTAATATCTATTTTGTGGTATACATATACAGGTCTGTAAATATTCATCTTAATATGTTTGATTGTAGTTACAAAATGGATTCAGAGCCACAAACTGGATTATTTAGGAATTCCGAGGTACTGGGGATCTGGGGAGACGACATTCAATTTAATAAGGTAAGCATGTTGTGTGCGGCAGGGAGGTGCAGTCACCCAGTAGCTTCAATGGGGTCATCTCAGTTCATTAAATCTCCAGATGCTAAAGTTTAAAACAGTGGCATTTTAATTGGTGAAGACACAGATGTTTTCTCAGGCTATTTATGAGCTAAACTGAAGCTAAAACTAACAATATATGCAAAAATGATTTCAGGTGACAACATTTAGCTAGGATCCTGTGAAGGAACACATTATTAGCATCTAGCTGGCTACAAAGAGACTTGTTTTTTTATTCTAATAGACACACACGTTTTTAAATAATAGAGCTTTGTTAGGGCTATTTGTTTAATGACATGCTTCTCACTGTGTCTAATTTATAAAAAGCTAAAGGGCCAGTCTACCTAAAAATGATATTTCAATTATTGCTAAACGCTGGGAAGTTTAAGTATATCTAACATCTTGGATAGAGTGGTGAGGGGCCAATCCCAAGCATGTGTTTATTGCTGACTCTGTCCCATGGAGAGGTTTTCCCTCCCTCGCTTTACCCTGGTGACCATTGTCACTAGGACTGAAAGTAGTTAAATTGTCACCAGAACAGAAATAGAAGGAAAGTATTCCATGGGGATGCTTTTTTGTGGTGACATCTGAGTATTTCCCTCACCTTTGAAAGCTTTTCTCTCACTTCCTGTTGTGTCTATGTGACAGGAATTGAAGGGCAATCTCCCTAAATGAACCCTCCCTACTCTAAACAACCTAAGCAACCTTACATTTTCTTAAATCTCCTGGGGAGACTCCCTGGTCTGAACTCTGTGCTTGACTTCCTGGGTCTATACATCTTCTGTGACTATTATAAGGGGTCCCCACTCTATCTACAGCAGGGACTGGGGGCTCTGTCAAGAGAATCAGCAAAATTATAAAATGATTTTTAAAGCAAAATTACACTCATACTTTTTTCTAGGTAGAGTGGAGAAGGTTTAGAGCAGAGTGTCTCAACTTGGTATATACTATGTATGTACATTTACAGAAAAGCTAGATGTTTAAAGAGGAACTTTACCCTTATCTTTGAAATGACAACAAAGGCACCTTTAAACATGTTTAGTAATGACATTCTACAAACAGATACTTATCAATAATTGCTGGCTTCCTAATCTTTGTATACCTTTATTGTTCTTCTCACTCCTTTTACTTCCTGGAACTCTGGCACATGTGACTAGGACATGTGACCATGCACATCATCTAAGGGAAAATATAATGTCTTTCCCTGAGATCTTGTGAGATTACAGATGAGATTTCCCAGCAATTCTCTGCTGATGTAACCTTCCCAGTATGCAATGCTTAGGCACATGACATCACTAATGTCCAAGAGGACCAGGAAGTGGAAAAACAATAATTGTAAGTCAAAGAAAATATGTTTGTTTAATGATTTCATATCAGCATGCAGAGCTGGGGGTAAAGGTCCTCTTAAATACATTTCCCCTTTATGTGGATCTCAGGTGCTTCTTCACATATGCTCATTTATTATCCATTAATCAATCCCTATTGATTATTCTCTACATGAATATAAATCCTTGTAAGGATCTTTCTTTTTTTAATATTTAGTATCAATTGTTTTGTGATGAATTTTAGAATTAGCTCCCATTTCAGAAGTACATTTGGGTCCAGAACCTCTGTGGAGTTTTATTGGCATGTGTCCCCTAAAAAAAAAAAAATCCCTGTACTTCCTGTCCTGGTGTCTGGTACAATTGGGACAGGAAGTGAGTGAATCTCTTCAAAAGGGACAGACAGCAATAAAACACCTTTTGTTTTAGTAGATGGGTGGGATTAGAACATCTGTCATGTTTTTTTATTGTCGTCTGTCTTTATTTCCCGTCTTGGAGACTGATGTGACCAGGACTGGAAGCAAAGGGAATTACAGCAATGATAACCTGTCAAAGATGAAGATCACCAGCACTCCAATAGTACCAATAATCCTTGTGCTTATTTATTGAAGTGAAACATCACAAACATGGCAATATCATATTTGTGATGTTTCACTTCAATAAATAAGCACAAGGATTAATGCTACTACTGGAGTGCTGGTGAACTTCATCTTCCACAAGTTTGATACACACGGCACCATCTGTGACTATCAGCGCACACACCACATTTGTTCAGGTCCAATCGCTGAAAGGAGTGCAGGGGACACATCCGTATACTACATAGCAATAATAACCTGACAGGTTTTAACACTTCCTCTCTTTATCTAAAATCTAAGAAAAAAATGTAGCTGCAGTCAGGACCTGCACTCAGGAAGTTAAGATTTGCTATGTTATAAGGAATGTTTGTTAAATGTTATTTGTGCCTAGGCAGTACCCTGAACATGCACATTTTGTCTTTAAAAAATAGTAGTGCACTTCCTGGTATTTAAGGGTGATACAGCTCTCCTACGGTCTCAGAGCTGTATATCTGCAGTGTGAACTACTTCCTCTGACTGCTAGTCTCAGCAGATTTGGTGATGCGACTACTGTGTTGTGCTCTGTTCTCTTTGCTGGGGGCTCTGATATAATGAAGCAAAGCCCTGCCTGTACCAAGGGAAAAAGCATCTGCAGGGAGGCCAGTGGCAATTCTGGTGACTAGTTCTGTGTTCTCTGCCTGCCTTATATGGCACGGCTTCCAGAGGTTAGTTCCTGTTTAAGCATTGCAGTCTAGGCCAGTGGTGGTGAACCTTGGCACTCCAGCTGTTTTGGAACTACAAGTCCCATGAGGCATTGCAAGGCTCTGACAGCCACAGACATATCTCCCAGAGGCAGATGCATGTTGGGATTTGTAGTTTTGGCACAGCTGGAGTGCCAAGGTTCGCCATCACTGGTCTAGGCTAACATCTTGTCTTACCAGCCACCTCTCTATTGGAATAATTTGAAATAAGTTGTGAAAGTTGTGAAGGCCAGCTGGTAGGGGTGACATACCTTATTGGGGGCACATTTCATCTTCTTTCATGAAGGTTGCTTGTTTGAAAGTGGGCACATATTGAGTGAGTCTACAGTCATCAGGTTATAGGAATATTATAGCAGCAAAGATTATTTAACAGATGGGGATTTTTGGTTATAGAAGTGGTAGTTCATTTTTAGGAGGATGAAGCTGCATAAAAAAGGATCTCTTGGAAATCTGTTTCTATCCCCATCAAGCAAAAAAATCATTTTAGTGAATGATCACGAGTAGTTTTATTGCATTTTCAGAACTCCTACTGTACACTGTGCCTAAAACGTTTGGAACAATAGATACAACCTATTAAAATACTTCCGCTACTGTTCAAATTATTTGTGGTTCATGCAGTGGGTATATGTCTTTGTATCAGAGGATTCTTTATATCTGGTAGACAGTATGGGGAGAATACTGTAAGACTTCACTGCTAGGATCTCATCAACATGGTTGCAGAGGCAACCTTTAAGCCCAGTTGAAGTTTTTTTTGTTTTTTTACTCCGTACGTATATAAATAAAATGTGAAGCAACAAACCTAAATTTTAAATGTCTCACTTTTTGATGTTTATTTAATTGAGCTTCAGCACAAGAAAAAATACCTCTCCCTCAGACCATAGGCTGCCGATAAATGCTGTTGGGTGCTGACACTGTCCTTCCTTCTGGAGGGTGGCTACTTTTGTTCCCCATGGTCCCTGTGTGTGTTGTACATTTGTCTCCGCTCCAAGCTCACTCCTGTGATGGATTACAATCTCACATTTAGTTTACTAATTTGTATTAAGATTATATAGATGTAACATCACAGGAGTGAGCTTGGAGTCAGTAGGAAGGACAGTGTCAGCACCAATTCAGAGATGATTGGAGGATCTACAGCTGAATGATACACAAATATGATGCATTGTTGCTAATAGTTAAGGTACTTTAATGTATTTTCAAGATTCAACTTCTGAGTTTAGTAACAGTTTAACCTGGAATGAAGTAAATGCTTATGGGTAGGGGCATTCTATATTTTAAAGTGAACCTGAGCAGATAGAATTATGGGAGCTTCTATTGCTAAAAGTACATACTCTGAAGCTCTCATCTCAAACCACACTTTTTTGTCTATTATTATTATTATAAAGGATTTATATAGCGCCAACAGTTTGTGCAGCACTTTACAATATAAGGAAGACATTACAATCACAATACAATTCAAGACAAGATTGTAAGGAGGGCCCTACCCGTGAGGGCTTACAGTCTAGCCACCTAACCTGGAAAAAGCATGCAAATCATGTGCTTAGATATTCAGAAAAACTGGCAAAATATTTGTTCCATGTATGTGGCTCTTTAGGTATAAAAACCATAAGCAGGATGACATCTTACACCTTAAAAAGTTAGTTATAGCCATATTTTTATCCTCACTGTTTCACCTAAATATATTCATGTTTAATGTCTGTCATTTATTTCCCTTTTCTAAGCAAGTTTAATTGCCATTGTTTTAATATTGATTTCTCTCAACAGTTACAGATTCATGGTTATAGATCGCCTTGGTTCAGATTTGCACAATTTACAGAAAAGTAACAGTGGCAGATTGCCACTTCAAGCAGTAATGCAAGTTGGCGTACGTATGGTAAGTTTTTAAGAAACACTCTAGTCAATATTTAAATTGAGACCTTGAGATACGTACTGTACATGGTGCTTGCTTAGCCAGTGAGTTGTTTAGTTTTTTTTCCATTCAGACATTGCTGTAATGCACCAATCCAGCCTGCTCCTTTTTACTGAAATCTGGTGATCCTGGAACACACCTGCTGGTGATGCCAGAACATTCTTTTTGCTACCTCTAACACAGACTTAAGGTACCCATACACCTTACGACCATCGCAAGACTTTCATCTTGCGATGGTCGTAAGCTTATTAAAAGCTTGTACGATCTGCCCATCTTGGACAAGCAGATCGTACTTGCGATCATCGCATGCCGGCCCCACTGCGGGGCGGGCTTCTGATGACTGCAAAGAGGGGCGGGCTTCCGATGACTGCAAACGGACAGTGTGCACGTGCGCACCCCGGCTCGTTCGGCAGTTGTCGAACAAGCAGGCCACTAACCCGCTGAGAATCGTACGGGTTTTCCAGCCTGCTTGTTCGACGGAAGACGTGCGACCGTACAGTAGAAACGGTCGCACGCCTTCCATACACTTTGCAATTATCGTACGATCGCGGGATTTCCCGCGATTCTCGTACGATAATCGTACAATGTATGGGCACCTTTACCCTATTGTGAAGTTGCCAATACTAAGATGTTTCTCACTGCCACCAATCGGATGAAACCTGCAATGGAAGTGTGAACGTGATTGGGGGTGCAGAAGGAGGAGAACTAAGGACCATATCATCAGCAATTTTGTGGCAGTGGTGCCTCGCCGATACAAAGTGCTAATGTCATCGATTAGCAGTAATTTGTAGCGAATGTCATAATCACTATAGTTGCTTGCGAATTGTCACTAAGAAATGATTTTTCACAGCTACAGGTCAAACTTGTGCTACAATATTAAGCTGGTGCTTGCAGCTAAGCAATAGTGATTGTCGCTGAAGATTTTGACGCTGACATGAAACACCACACAAACTGCCAAGCTACAAATCACAGTAAAATGAGCAAGTAAGCGATTCCCTAGAATATATGTATAATTTCCGAACCCAGAAAGAAGAGAAATTCTGCAAATAAATGGCCCATCTGATATTAGCCCTTATATAGAAGAGGATCAGAAATTACATTTCTACTGCCCTCCTAATCTTACAGGAGATTACACAGAAATTATATTATGTACACAGAGTAAACTTTCCAATACAGTTTCATTGTTTGCTGGATTTCATTAATTGCTAATTGAAGGGCAGTTTCCAGCTACAAGTAAAGGCAGCCAAAGCAAAGTTTTATTAATTACACGCATAACTGTACTCCATTTATTTCACTTCTTACATAATAAGGCACTTAATAAGCCAAGTACAGCGACCCATAGGAACCAGTCATCTTTCCCTCAAAGGAAAACTATGAGGTGAGTGATTTACACTCACCTCATGGTTAGAGCCGACGTGTGACAATGAAACTGTCACACGATGACACTATAAATCGGGAAATGAGCGAACACATGCCATCGCTCGCTCACTTCCCGATCATCTCCCTGCAGAAAGCGATGACTGTCAGTCAACACTACCCGCAGGGATTCCCCCCTTCTCTCTCCGATCCTTCAGCACTGACTGGAGGAACATATGGGGAGGGGGTGGGCACAGCTGCCTCTAGATAGGCAAAGCCAGCTGTCAATTAGCCAGCTGGGTGGATCTCAACAGTATTGCCGGGATCCGTCCCGGCAGCGGCGTTCTCGGTATATAGCGTGCAACAGCTACTGAGCTTCGGGGCATGGAAGGAGGTTAGTATATGTTCTCCGTGACCCTAAAGAGAACTATGGGATAAAAAGGTTACCCAATAGTTCTCTCTTAAGTTAGGTTGCTATAAGTAAAAGCACATATCTTTAAAATGGAACTCTGGGCAAGCATACCACTCCATAACTAGTCCTTGCCACAATCCAGCTAGGTGAAAATAAAAGAATTGCCTTTTATTTCTGCGTGGGAATCAGTTTACATATGCTTTTTTTAGGTCTTAAGGCTAGTTCACAACAAGCGCATTCCAGGAGCAGAGCAGAGCAGTTACACACCGGATCAAAACAGCGTTCAATGTATTCCAATGGCATTTTGGGCTCTAGTTCACACCGCAGTGTTCAGTTCCAGAGCATGTCAAAAAACTGCAGCAAGCCCCATTTTCCTGCTCTGGAACGCATGCAAAGCCCTGGAACGTACTGAAAGCCCATTTTAGGCTAAAAAAAACCACCCCTGAATGCTAAAAAAAACGCGGCATGCTGTCACCTAGTTGGCACATGGGGCACGTAGCAGTACGGAGATATCCCTAGGAAACAATACTGCCCAGATTTTCACTTTCATTTGCAAAATTATTTTTGACTTTGTTTTTACATGCTAAAATGTTATATTTTCTTTGTTACAGAGAATTTTAACCGGTTATTCCTTGTGTTTTAGTTGGATGTTCTAGAATACATACATGAACATGAGTACGTGCATGGTGATATAAAAGCAGGAAATATTCTCTGTCACGTAACAGATCCCAGCAAGGTAAAAATGATTGCTTTGTTGCAGGTTATTCTGTGCATTTGCAATTAATCTTTAGGTGCTAATGTTTGAGTTTGAAAAGAGCAGAAAAGAATTACAAGATTCAGCTCCTATCGACTTCTGTTGGTTTGAGTGCCATGTTTGGGGTTCGTGGATTTCTCGTTGGGTTTGGCGTGCGTCCAGGGAACCAAACTTTATTCATCTCGCTCATCCTCCTGATTGGTTGCCATGGATAGCTGCTCCAGATTTTGTCTGCTCCAGTTTTGATAAATTCCCCTCAATAAGTGTTATGATAGGATGGTGTGCTTATATTTCCCTGCAGCTAGTTCAGGTGGCACATCTCCGCCCAGCCTTGCAATGTTAATGGCACTCATGAATTGCTGCTGGGAGATGCTTGATGCTGGTCCTGTATCTCCCTGTAGCTAGTTTAGGTGCCAGCCCCCCACACTGCTTTAACAATTGACTGCGGCTCTTAAGGTGGTGATACACTGGGCCGAAATTCTCATAATCGGTGCCACTGTCGGCACCCTTCCAGCCAGCATCTCTTGATCAGCTGATCGAAGAACCTGGTCAGAAAATCTTCGTACGAACAGAGCCAGCAGCCAATGATTTGCCAGCTCTGTTCGGCCACTGTCAGTATACAAAAAAATCAGCAGGGATTCCTCGATCAACACGCTTGTAGTGTTGATCGAGTAATCTGCTCAATTTTTTTTTTTTTTCGTACAGCCCGCAGGTTGAACGAAAAAAAATAGAGCAGTCTATGGCCAGCTTTAGCAGTCAGATATAATTATGCAGGTGCAAGAGATACACCGCCTTGCACTAGGAAGAGGGAGAGGAAGGGAGGCTGGGTGGCCATGTGACCATATAATAAAAGTGAATTTCAAGTGACACAATAACATGTGGGTACTAGAGCTATTGAAAATAATTTGCAGTGCTGTACTTCTGTTAGTGCAGCTTCACAAGTGTGTTAAGAAGTCTAATTTGTTATGGCTGATTTAATTAATAATATTAAAAATAATAATGCCAATAATATATTAAGACAAAAAGTGCGATTGCAGATAAATAAGAAAAACAGAGGGGGGTGTCAATGATTATAGAAAGAAAGAAGTTCAGGACATGCCTTCCACTGATGTACTTAGGTGGAATTAGATATATCTGCAGAGCCTGAAATTTTCGGCTGACTCCTTTGTTTACTTTATTTCATCTGCCTTCAGGCTTCTTACGGTGTGAATATACAAGTCTATTTTTAGCTGAAGTGCTACTTTCCAAGTTTACAGGCGCTAGGTTTTTTTTTTTCCCTCCCTCCTCTGTTCTTTCGGCTCCTGAAAGTGTTATGCAGATTAGCATAGATTAACCAATATGATTCTCCATAAAGCATGCTGCACTGTATAATGCCATTGGTTTACTTACAATGGGAGATGATTTATTTTCAAGCAAGAAAACCATACATTGCTATTTTAACATGTTTTAACATATTTTAGCAAATAAAATGAGCTGCTTTGAATATGCAGCTGCTATGGAGATTTGAATGGGAATGAAAACATTGCTTTTTTTTTTTTTCTTTTTCTCTGGTTTTATCATTTTGTAACTCCTTTTCACATTTTTTTTTTCTATTGTGTGGAGCACACCCAGCAGTAAATAGTATTTTAGTTAAAATCAGGTATGCAATTTCCATGGAACAATGTAGGAATGGTATCTGTACTAAACAATGATTAACCTCATAAATGGAGCTTCATAGTACTTTCTTTATGGATGTAACACCTAATTATGTCTTTATTAGGGAGAGGATAGGACATGCTCTGCAGAAAAACACATAGGATACATGTTAACACAGATCTGTTATGAAAACATTACACGTGTTTGGTGATGGGGATAGTGGAACAGAGTTAATTATAGAATGCTGATGACATTTAAAAATCCACAAATACTAATTCAGATAAATGCAAAATAAGGCATTCCCGGTCAGATCCCTGCTTGTTGTGATCCACTTAGTAGACCTTAGACATGTTCCTCAGTCTCTCCAAACCGTTCCTGACACCAAATAGCTCACTGCACACAAGCACTGCAAGAAGTGTCTCAATAAGGGCCCATTCAGACCACATCCAGATTACCTCCAGACCAGACCATTTCTGTTTCCGGACCCAAAATGCATCCCTATGCTATTTCTGGCCTCTGTTCCCACCAGCGCAGTCCGTTCCTGACCAGACCAGAAAAATAATGCTTGGCCGATTTTGTCTGGTATGCACTGGAACGCATCAAAATGCATCAAAACCCCACTGGAACGCACCTGTAAGATTCCAATTGCGGTAAAATCGCGGCAAAAATGCAATGCACTATGTTCCAAATCTGGTCCAGAAAGTGGTGTGAACCCAGCCTGAAAGCTGAATGCCAGATAAACCACTAAATAAACTGGTAAGATACATACAAGGGAGCCGTTTTACCTGCCAAATGACTTGTATTTCTGTCCATACACTTCTAAGACTTGCACAGCTCTGTCTGTCAGGGCAGGACACCTTGATTCGTCTTTGGACCAGTTCAGGTCTCCTCTTCACCCCCAGCCTTTGACTGGACAGTCAAAGGACAAGCAGCAAACTGGTGAGCTCATCTCTCTTCTTACTGTCCTTGCACTGCAGCACAACTGATTGCATCCTCGTGCTGCTTCTCCCTCCCTCAACCTGAGCTCTGCTGTACAGGAACTACAAGAGACTGATTCAGGCACTTAGATTGCTTACATTGAAAAAAATGTAAGGCTGTATTAATGAATACAAAGCTTAATTGATTTGTATGTTTTATATCTGTCAGCTTTAGTGTGAGATGCAGTTCCTGACCAAGAGTCTTGTTAATGTTTGTTTTTCTGTTTCGAATCATACCTGTTGAGAGAGCATCTACGAGTGATGTGTTTTACTGCATTTTTCCCCAATATAAAAATGCATAGGTTGAAGTTACCTTCATTGAAATGTTACTTTAAGCTAATCAGTAGATCCAGAGATAATCGAATCTAAAGTTATATATTGTAGAAAAAAAAATTGTATCAGCCTCCTATCACAGTAGAAAGGGATAACAGGGAGGTTTGGGAGATTTAAAGTGGTGGGTAAAGCTCCATTTTTCCTGAGTAAACGGAGTATTCACAATTTACAGTACTGAGGGGGTTAGAGAGGATTTGTACAAATTTATGACCTTGGCCTTTAGGGCCCATTCACACCATTTCCAGACCAGAATTTTTTTTGTCTAGACCAAAAACGCAAAGCCATTCATTTCTATGGTAAAAAGTGAGCCCAGTGCATACCATTGCGTTTGGTCCCAGAACGTTTAAAACAAAGTACTGCATGCACTATTTTTTCTGGTCTGGAATGCACCAAAATGCATGTAAATGCACTATGAATCCAATTGAGACTTAAAAAAACACACTGAAACTCATCAAAAATGCATCAACAACGCATCGGCCCGTGTTGGCAGAAATGCACCCAAATCTGGTCCGAACATGATGTGAACAGGCCCATAAAAGATAACTATGGTGTAAATGTTTTTCCCCATAGTTCTCTTGAGGGTTCACGGCAGGACATATACTAGCGTCCTCCCGTGACCCAAAGCTCATTATATTACGAGCTACAGCTTGCAGTATACTGAGACGGCCGCAGCCGGGACGGATCTCGACAATGCTGATCTTCACTCACCTCATAGATCTCATTTAAACACAGTCGAGTTCCTGTACTGAATGCTTTAAAAAAATGTAATCTGAAAGTCTTTTATACACTAAAATGACTTCTGCAAAGTGTTTCAGTTTGTCTAGTGGTTGGGTCACCTGTCCAGTGTTACAAATTAAGATGTCATTAAATTCCCCCCTCCCCCCAAAAATGTTGCTGTAAGCACTTACCTTATTTGATACCTCTTGACCCGATCATGTTCTTCATTCCACTTGTTTCTGACAGTCCCTCCAGTGCTGGTCTCTGATCCACTGCAGATTCCTCAGGGTGTCTGTCCGACGTGCGCGCACCTGGCTGCGTCCATTGAGTTTCATTTTCTCCCCTCCGCTCTACTGCGCATGCGCCTGCACAGTTCTTCTTCACAGCAGGGAATGCTTTAGCTGGGAGAAAGTGGAGCTGGAACAGGTAAGTAATTAGGTATTAGCCTAATTTTTTTTTTATTTTGTTTAATCATGGGGCATATATCTACTGCTTGCTAGCAGTAGAAATATGCCAAAAAACGAGACCGTAATTATACTTTAACACTGAATATTAAAAAAAATGTGACATTTACTTATTACCAAAAATGTCTGTTTTTATATTATAAATATACTATTATATATTGTTATTTTGTTTTTCCAACCAGTCATACGTCTATGCATATGCTAAAATATATCAGATTTCTCTTTCTTCTACTGCAAGCGTGCTGATTTTATGAATAGGAATTTACAAATTCCTCAAAGTTCTGTTTGAAGAAGAAGAAGAAAGTGTTCTTACCCCTTGCA
>NW_017307202.1:130849-132891 GCF_000935625.1 Nanorana parkeri
TGGTGTGAACTGCCAAGCTGGCTCCCTGCTTCTCCAGTCACTTATGTCTCTCACTTCCTACACTGCAGCATTAGAATGTTACTCTGTGTCTTCAGTTTTATACACTGTGTATAGGACCTGATGATTTACAGGACCTTAGACTGCTGCAGTGGAGGGGGATAGAGGATCCAGGGACTTGTCTTAGAGAGAGCCAGTTCCAAGGATCTGGTAGCTATAACTTTTTATTTGCCCCTCTGCAAGGGTTAAGAAATGTTCTGCCCAGAGTTCTACTTTAACTGGTTTGCTGCTTTTAGTTTGCACACAGCTTGAAGTCAAATTACAAGGTACATTTTGTTTGTAATATGACATCCCAACAATTAAGATTGCACTGGTAGTTGTACTGTTAGTGAGTTGTTGGTACTGTTAGTGAGCGAGTTGTTTGCACATCTAAAGGACTGCTAGGGGTCTCTAGTTTCTAATTACAAACACATCACAACACTGGGACTGCTCTTGTAATTATACTAGAGGCAGAACCTGCTATTTTGACACATTTGAGGAAGTACACTGCAACAGCTTTTCTCATTATCTCAGAAATACGGCAGGCAAGGACGCTCAAAGGATCAATAAACCCAAAAGGAAAAATATATTATATTGCAGCCTAGTAGTGCTTAGATTTGATGGCTGTATTCGTTTTTTTGTTTTTAGGCTAAAAACATTTTCAGCTACTACAGAAAATTGATCTTGCCACAAATACGGTGTCCTTGTTACACTGTGAGTTGCCCTGGAAACAAAACAGCCTTATGTAAATCCTGTAAACTTCGAATCCCATAATCCTGTGTGATGGAGATGAACAAAGTCAGACATGTTTGAAGTCCACCCTAGGCAACTCTGGCTCCCTCCATAGATACAATGGAAGGGTGAATGTAGCCACCCAGGGACAGGAAGTGTGTTATTTGCAGGACCACCAGTTGAAAAAAAGCCTGAAAAAAAGAAAATTCATACAACTACCATGTCTGATGATTGGAAAGCTTTAATATATAAAACATTTGTTTGGATAAGCTTTGATAAAGTTTGCTAAAATCCTAGCAAATTTGATTTTTACTTAAGAATAAGCATGCATTGCTTATTCTGTTCCCTTGCAATATAACAGCAGAGTTTCCACTTGCTATGTTGTAGTACGAGTCTATTTCTTACTTGTAAGTTTTGGTGGTTTGTACACTGAAAATTTCAAACTTTACAAACCTTTGTACAATTAAATGAAACATTGTAATGTCATAAACTATTTTAGTGGCATGCAAAAACTTCTAAGATATAAACAGAGAGGACACATAAAAGACACATTGCAGTTTATGATGTGTAGATACCCACCTGGAGAGATGAAAGCTTGAGAGATAAAGAGGGGAAAAAAAACCTGAGAAATGGCTACATTCAGGAAGAAGATATGACTATGATGGGAAGGATTTAAAGTGGAAGGGTAACAGTTATAGCCCCCAGAAGTGCACATTTTATCTCGAGGCACCATTTGGCTTAAAATAAAATGTAGATCAAAGCTTGTCCTTAACCTATAAGTTTCTTAAGGCTTAATTATAAAAGGTTATACTTCCAAAGGACAAAAACATTATTCATTTATCTGTTCTTGTCTTCCAGGTTTATCTTGCAGATTATGGACTTTCTTACAGATACTGCCCTGATGGGAAACACAAAGAATATAAAGAAGACCCAAGAAAATGCCACAACGGGACACTTGAGTTTACCAGCTTAGATGCTCACAAGGGGGCCGGTATGTTGCTTTTTTATTATTATTACTGTATGAGCAGTTTAATTAAAAGAATATATAATGTGCATTATGAACATGGTTCTTTTTACCGGAGCATTGTCATCTTTACCTTTGTAGATGTATAGTAGTTTTGTGAACTGCTATCTGTGTACTTACTCTGAATGCCTTTGTTCATTACAAAAACAAATTATATATATATATATTGTAACAAGGACACTCCACTGTAGTCCAGGTAAGTCAAGGAAACACAGTTTATTGAAAGGGCAAACACAAAATAGCTTGAAAC
>NW_017307202.1:133793-143119 GCF_000935625.1 Nanorana parkeri
ATCATAACATGCATTTTTTAACTCAGCAGTATTACCCTTCTCATTAGCAATACTCTGTACACCAACACTTGCAAATGCATTTTTAACTCTTGCCTCCCCACTATATAACACATTATACAGAGGCAAGTCTCTCTCTACAGCGGGTCTCCCAACTGGGTTCACTCCCACTTCACCATGAACAGAGTCATATTCAGTCTCTTTCTTGACAGTATTACCAGTCCCAGCAAACATAACATTGAAGACCAGTCTTACCCACCACTGGAGTATACGTAGCCATCTTCCTTTGAGAGCGCTGGTGTAGAGACTCCTTAATTTGCTTTTCACCTGCTATTCCACCCATATGAACATCAGGTGAAACAACAGCAGGCAGTTTATGCTCCTTAGCACCCCCTGCCGGCACAACAGGAAACTTTCCACTGTTGCCTGGGGTGATTGCAGACACAATTTCTTCAGAGCCTGATCTTGCAGGCTCCCTCTTATGCCCATCAGGACACTTGTGTATATGACCCCTTATGTACCCACATGAAAATGGAAGATTGTGACTTTCAGTTAATTGCTGTCAAAACTCTGTTGTTAAGTATACTCTAAATCTTTCACCCCTTGCCTTTTAAAACTGTTCATTCTAGCCTCTTATATATTCCACTTACTTAAGCTCAGAGTCAGAGTGTGGGCAGCCCCCAAATGGTACAATGAAGTGGTCTGTATCGCTAGTATAGTGGGCTGGAATACCTTTCTCCCCATCACCACCCTGGCCCACTGTAGTATGCCAGCCTGTGTTATAGTATAGTCAAGGCCAGTTTTTCCAGTCTTGGAAGAGGCTGAGGGTAATATGAGTGGTGCGGTGGAACTACTAGACTGGAAATCCGCTGTTTAGACCAATGTCTTGTAAACAATAATAATGTCATATTGATTGTATTATATTCCAAATAACAAATTTAAACTACTTGCAATGTATAGATGGGTATGTATGGTAAACCCTAAGAAATAAACCACTGGCAGAGGAGAAGAGGACTTTCTTTCCCTGCTACTTCATTTCATACTTTTATTTTGCATTTTGAACTTCCCTCTACACTGGCTACAGCTTTCCTCCTAAGTGGTCAATGATCCTTATGTGTATACTGAGCTCCATTCACCACATCTGAAATGGAGCAGAGGTGCCAGTTGGACACTTGTGTATATGACCCCTTATGTACCCACATGAAAATGGAAGATTGTGACTTTCAGTTAATTGCTGTCAAAACTCTGTTGTTAAGTATACTCTAAATCTTTCACCCCTTGCCTTTTAAAACTGTTCATTCTAGCCTCTTATATATTCCACTTACTTAAGCTCAGTTTGATGGTATTGGAAACACATTTCCAGCTAAATTACATACATAGTCCTTTTTATTGGATATTGATTACACTGCCTTGCATTCCCAGCCAGACTTAATTCAACAATTCCCTAATTAGTTAAAGTCATAACCTATGTCTTGTATTCATTTACCATTAATTAAACCTTAGTTGTTTATTACATTGCGGTCTCAATCTAGCAGACAGCCACAGGAACCAAGGAAGAAGAGTCTGTGGACTGCGATGGCACATAAGGTCAACGCTGAAAATATATTGTATAAAATTTTACTGTTGACAGAATGGCTGAGAATCGATGTGGTCAATGCGGCAATGCTTTCTCAGTTGCTCTGTCAGCAAGACAAAAAGTCAATTGAAATATTATACTGGAAGGAAAATAACTGATTTTTTTTTTAATTATCCAGATTTGCAAAACTGTATTTTGGTTGAGCTCTGTGCTATGATCGTAAAAATCATATTTAATCTACTGGTACTATCCTGAGTGCAGACATTTCACCTTTGTTTCAGTTCCTTTACAGCCTGTTGCTTTTTTTCTTTCAAAACCTTGTTATCTAAATTGCTACATTTATTGTTTTTTCCTTGTTAAAAAACCATTGACCATGTATTACAAATAGGATGGACACTGTAGTACTTTTACAAACTGGTTATTAGGTCTAAAATATATAATTATGCTTCAGTCTGTGAGTTAATTGCCTGCACATACCATACTTCTTTGTACTTGTATAGATAAATAGACAATATATTTAACTACTGTCTGTCCAGTCACCTCTTGATTGTTAAATGGTCAGTTCACGTAAACTTTATATTTTTATTGTTTTTTAAAATATTTTTTAGGGGATTATTAGTAAGATCTCCGCACTTTCCTAGTGCTTCTTCTTCAGTGGCACACCTGCTGTGGCCATTGAAAAGTTCCAACCCTGACTGTTTAGAAATGTTTTTTATTTTACATTACGTAGGATGTAACAGGAGGTGCTAGAAATCTAACAGATTTTGCTGTTAGAGTCTCTGAGACATGCAAGAAGCCAGGGGGCTGACTCCACCAGGCTCCATCTATAACTAAAGAATCACTTTTGCAGGTAATGACCCTTTAATGTAAGGATTACAGTCCCTCTAAGCATAAGGTTTCCATAGTGCCACCATCAAGAGGTGGATAACTCGAGCTTAAAACACCATGGACTATGGCTGTTCAAATACCTGTTTCCAAAGAGTTTTTACAGCTTACAGGAAATAAAAACATATAGTTTTTTATTGCATCTACTTGTTAGTTATCAATGGAGGAGGTGGAGCAGTTTGGGGGGGGGCTATGGTTAAGAGATGTGGCAGGAGAGAGATGCAGTGTAACAAGTAGCAGGGTACCACTGCATGAAGATGTACATTCCTATCGGCCTAGAGCCATACTGTAGCCAAATTAGTACTGCTGGCAGTGGGGACTCTGCAGGCACCCAGATTTTTTTTTTTGCCATGACAATGTCGCTTTAAGTTGAAAAACAAACTGCTTTTATTACCATTACCAAAAAGCTGAGACAAAAGTAGAAAGTATGAGCAGGTAATGCTCCAAGTTGAGTTTAGTGTTATGTACCATAAAATCATTCCCAACAATACCACATTACAGACATTGTGCATTAAGCTGCATGGTTCATGTCAAACAAGTGCCATGTTTCTGTCCTGATAAAACATGAGTGTGGGTATGTTGAGGATCTGTATCAGCAGGGAAACACTGTCACTTAGGAGACTGGGGAGGAATTGAGAAATAAATTACACATTATCTGCAGCCTCATGTCTTTCAAGTACCAGTGAATCATTTTAGAGTGGCTTTAGAGCTGCTTCCATTTACACAGGTAAAACTATAAATTCGCAGGTGAAGCTTGCACTACTGAAACATTTTCCATGCTTTCTTATTGATGTGCTGTCCTGTGCTGGCATTGTGCTTATTTCATCTTAGAGTTTAGTTGTGTAATCCTGTGAATGTTCTTAAATCAACCTTTTGCATGTGTGTGTCAGATTTTACAACATATTAAGGCTGTTTTTGTGTTTTGGTTCTTACTAAAGATAGAATTGGCAATCTTTTTACATTCACATTATTTTTAACCAAAGTATATTGTGTACAGTTTCTTTTAGAGGATTGTAATAAAGAATTCATGTAATATACTTCTTTAAATAAAGAAATGTCATATTTACCATTTCGAGCCACCAGGTGACACGCTCCATATCTAAACTTACCAGATTGTAATATGCTTCATCACAGCTGCTGCACCAGTCTGGTGAGACTCTGTTATGTAATGCCACTCTCGCCTAACCCCTATTCTTCAGGTCTACATTGTTTATACTGGGCCAACTGCTCATCCTTATTGGGCTTGTTTGATGTGCCTGAGGCAATGGCAGGAGATCAAAGGGACAGAAAGAGATAGGAAATCACTTTCAAGGGGGCACAGATGGCAACAAAAACACTTTTTATTTAAGTGAGGAAAGGTTGAAACCTTTCTATATTTTCCTTAATTGCTGTTGTGCTTTCTTTGGTGAACCCCTTCCCGTCACTTCTTGTCCCCTGGTCATGGAAAAAAAAAAGTGACAGGATATTGCCCCCATTACATCACAAATGTAAAAAAAAAAACATGGCAGGAGTTGTAGCCCATCCCCACAACATTATAAGCTGTTCCTAAATACCTGTTCCTCTTCCTCCTGCAAAGCTTTATAGACCCATCTTGATGTGGCTGCAAGCAAGTTAGATTTTCTGGGTATTCATTTGAGAAAACCCTTGCATGCATAGTCGCATGGCTGCCTTCATGCAATTATTTGATTTTAAAAAAACCTGTTAAAAATATATATATTTCTTACTTTAAAGGAGAACTATGAGGTGAGTGATTTTCACTCAACCTCATAGTTCGAGCCGACGTGTGACAATTAAGCTGTCACACGTCGGCTCAATAGATCGGGTAGTGAGCGAACACATACCGTCATTCGGTCACTTCTCGATCATGTCCCTGCAGAGAGCCGTGACTGTCACTCACGGCTCCCTGCAGGGATTCCCCCCCTCCCCGCTCTGATCCTCCAGCACTGACTAGCAGAACGGACAGGGGAGGGGGCGGGTACAGCTGGCCCTGCCTCTAGATAGGCAGAGCCAGCTCTCAATCACACAGCTGGATGGATCTCGACAGTAATGTCGGGATCCGTCCCAGCTGCGGCAGTCTCAGTATACCGCAAGCTGTAGCTCGTGATATACTGAGCTTTGGGTCACGGGAGGACGCTAGTTTATGTCCTCCTGTGACTCTTAGGAGAACTATGGTGAAAAAAACCCTATAGTTCTCTTTCAACCTATAATTCCTTGCTGTAAACTTAGAATGCTTCACATTTGTATTTGCTTTTGTTCCTGTGTATTACATTTTGTCACAATACCTTACATTTTAAATATGTAACATATAAATATTTATATTTATCAAAATGTGTTTAATACTTGCTCAAGTCATGACTTGATCTCTCTGTGCCCACGTATACTTGCATATTTTTAGTTGCGTAAAGAATATTGCAGGTACAGTATACAAAAGGCTTACCAAAAAAGAAAAAAGTTCTAATTTCATAGACAAATTCCAAAACTTGCATTTTCATTTTATTTGTACATATATACAATCTGTGTGCATATTTCCTTTCTTTTTATTGGTCTACAGAAACATACAACTTTTTTTTTTATTGAACACTATTGGCAAAATAAAGCAAATGACTGATATAACTTGCATCTTTATTTAAATGCAGCCCACCTTTTTAATCATGGTGAGTTTATATGCAGTTGCAATTAATTTTAAGGTCTCACATTTGCGTAAAACAGTGTTTTATTTGTCAGGTGGTTGGATAATTAAGGAGAATTATTTTGGCGTCCAAGATACCATTTTAATTTGTTACATTGTTAGTAGTGCTAAAAGTAATATTTGGATCAATGCAAGCTATAGATTTTTGTAGATTTTTCCACTTGCAAGGCAAGCAGTCAATACCTAATTTCTTTGTAGGCATACCACACTTAATATGTTGAATTAGAAAAATGTCTGCAGACCTTGGCTTTGTGAGTTAGACTTTCAAACATTTGTGTTTCTGGTTTGGTTACACAGGGGTGAGCTGTGTGCAGTCACGTTCATGATAGAAAAACACTGTAGATAATGTAAAATCTCAATTTAGCCGTCATATGAATTTTATATGTATTTAGAGAAAAATTATCTTATATTTTGAAAGGAAAACTCAATTTGTGCTACATAGTAACATGAAATATATGATTTGGTACACAAGCCATTTTATAGTTTAATTAAGCACTGTCATTTTGCCCATGAAGGGCAAAGAGTTAAAATATCTAAAACAGGGTTCACCTCTAGCAAACTAATCTTTTTGTTGCTGAACTCACCCTTTAACATTATCTTTATGGTCTAATCTATAGAAATGATGATTCTCTAAAACTGCAAAAAAACTGTTACTTCCTTGCAACTATAGCAACCAGAGGATATTTGTATTCCGTTTTTATACCAAACAGCCCCAAAAACCTCTCTTCTTTAAAATACAATTAGCTCACTACCTTTCACAGATGTCTGCACAGAGCTCATATTACTTGAATCCCCAACATCGGAAACTTTAAGTTTGTGGAGATACTTTGAGGCTTCCTCAGACTTATAATATAATTAACCCTTCAATACTCACCTCCCCTCCCCTCCAGAAATGCAAGTTCTGCTTGCTCCCTCACCGATATTAACATCCTCTCCCTGACGTCTTCTGGGTTTGGTATATTCGGCCATCTTGATTGGCCAGGTCAAAATAGAGCACAGGGCGACAGAGTCTCTGGAGGCATAGGAACAACGGAACTCGGGGATGCCTGAAATTGAGGAATTGGGCCAAGTTTGTTGGTCTGAACATGGCTAAAAAGCAAGGCTTTGCATCTGTTCTGTGGAACTGCAACTAACAGATCAGCTTTGCTGCTTATCTGTGACACCCTGTGACACCCTGGGCATTAGGAGCTCCCTGAATATTAGGACAACTGGGTTGTTGGGCGTGTCGCTAGTTGGAGTGTCACGCGTGTGTGTGCTCTTTCCCACCACTCAACATTGAGGAATCACAATCCCGCTGCTGTTTCTGACTGCAAGTGACACGTGCAAGTGACTCCATAGTAAGTCTTTGCTGCCCGCCTACAGTGACTTGGTCACCTACGACCATCCAACCCACTCCTGCTGCCCACCAGCCAGGTTCATGAGTATTCAAGGCCTAGCCTTGTACCCGGAGCTTCATTGTCCCTGCCTTTTGGTACGACATGTCAAATCTTAAACACATGAGGCACAGTCCCGCTGTCCTTGGTGCCTCCATCCCATGTTCCACTTATGTTTCTGGTGCTGTCTGCAGTCTGCCCCCTCAGGTGCCTGACATTGATGGCATGGAATTTTGCCTTCTGCAGGAGTCCATGCCTTCTTCAAAGTCTTCATTGTCTCTTGTCAGACATGGCCCTCTCCTTGATTCTATCCTGGTAGGATTCACCGCAGTCATGCAGGATTTTATGGGCCAAATAGCAATTTGGTTGCTGACTCTGCGGAGGCCACATGTGTGCTTCAATGCTTTCCCCTGCAGAATCCTTATCTGATCTACCGGCAGCATTAGCAGTCTGTAAGCCTTCAGCCACCTAGACTCTGCTTAATGCTGAGTTTCTTACCCAGAGATCTACACCTGAGTAGTCACTGCTTCTTGCAAATTTAAAGAAACCATCTTGGCTCTTCTTGACATGGTATGGACAATCTTAAAGCTTGGGGATCAGCCTGTAGCTTCTACCAGTGATTTCCCTAGGCTCCTTTAGGCCCCCAAGACTGCAAAGACTTTTCTAGTGCACCCTATGTTGGTAGTTGTCCTTTATGGAGACCCCTAAGCTGTTTGCCCCTCCCAAAGGACTATCAGCTCTGTACTTGCTTGAGGAGGACGTTGTTAAAAGGTGGAACTCTGTGGACCTGGCAGTACCCCATCTTAACAAAGCTTTAACCGTTTCTGTGGAGGGTACATCTATGTTTAAGGACTCCATCGCGAGAAGCGATTGGAGGCCCTTTTTAGAACTTTGTGCTCTCTGGCAGGGCCCAGCACTGCCTCCTGTCATGACAATGATCTTAGTCTGCCAAAGGCTAGCTGATTGAGCTAAGGCCATTAGGAAGGATCTGCTCATTATGGTAGTCCAGGGCTCAAAAGTTCAAGTCCTGAGCTACCAGCCAGGCCTTAAGAGTCACTAGCCACCAGTTGCCCCACCTAACCCTTACCCTGCTCCGGCCTTAACTCAGCCCCTAAACACACCCTCTTAAATAATCTTATGATAATTCTTATCTTATGATAGTTGCCGCTTGTAAACGGCAGATTAGGGATTCCTGCTGCAGGAAAACACAAGTTCCTGACACAGGAATCTCTAATCACACCTGAAATATACTGTAGGTGTGAATGGGGCCTAATATACAAATACACTAAAGGTGCCCATAACCCTGCTGATTATCATACGATAATCGGCAGGTGTATGGGCAGCGTGCGACCGCTTCTACTGTAAGGTTGTACGACTTTCGTCTTCCAAGCACGCTGCAAAACCTGCCGAAAATCGTACGATTTTTGGCGGGTTGGACTAATGCCGCACGGGCCGGTGCCTGCTCAGCACTGCAATCATTACTCCCCCACCTTATTAACTCCCCCACACACACATAAAATAATACATTCCCCCTTATTAAGCCCCCCACACACACATAAAATAATACACTCCTCCTTATTAATCCCCCACACACACACATAAAATAATACACTCCTCCTTATTAATCCCCCACACATAAAATAATACAGTGCAGGTCACTGCTAAATAGATTTGTCCCTGCAATACATACCCTTTTTAATGCAAGACAGGACTTGACTTGCTTTGTTTACAGCAGCCTGGCACTGCGCGCTGTTCTTCAATCTGTGGTCTATGATGACCCCCAAAGATGGGTTCTTAAAATCCATTTCATTTTCCATATGGGTTTCCTGTGTGGATGTCCAGGCCTCTTCTGATGCCAGCTTTAGTGCAAGGCAGTCCCCAGTTCTGTTGTTTATTGTGGGTCTGTTACTGATTTGCTGTTGTTGCCCATCGCTAATTTGGACTGCTTTTGGATGCCCCAACAGTTTCTAAATTCCTGTGTCCCTGTAACAGTCTCCTGTGGATTAGATATAAAATGAGATTTTTGTACCTACTATAATATCAATTTCTTGGAGTCCATTGACGGACACAGATTGTACCCCTCTGTTGCTATGATTTTGCTCTTGATACTGCTTTGCACAAAACTGAGGCATGCTTGGGGGTAGGAGGAGTTATACAATTTTTTTTGTTTGCCAGTGTCCAATCCTCCTGTGATCGGCAGTATAGCCACACAGTCTCTGAATTCCTGTGTCCCTCAATGGACCCCAAAATATGTTTTTTTAATTGTATTGTTTGAAGTGTACAGTATATAAAGTCAAAACTGTTTTTATAGTTGTGGATATAGTTTTTCTTTCTTCCGTGACCTCTCAGGGAGATTTATCTTGTTTCAAAGAAGCAGCAGGATGTGAGGGGAGATCTCTTGGAGGTAATCTCTCCTGTTCTTGTAACAATTTAAAAATAATGGATTCTTTTTCACTTTCAGTCCATGTAACAATGTTCACTAGGACTAGTAGTGCAGGTCACTGCTAAAACCTTCAGACAGGTTATACCCCTCTCTACACCATCCAAACCTAATAAAATGTTGATCTATATTCAGTTTGGATAAAGATACTTCTGTAAAAGCTTTGTTGCTGCCCCTGTTGGGAGAGATTTCAATTCACTTTCTGTTCCAATATGAACTGGACAAGAATTGAGAACAGTTGTTATTGGTATAAGAAGACTGACTCTAATATAACGTAATGTAGAGGTTCTAACTAGTTCTAATTTTAATGAAAATAATAGGGGTTTTATTGCAGTTCCATCTAAAGAGATTTCTCATCACTTTCAG
>NW_017307202.1:143165-154311 GCF_000935625.1 Nanorana parkeri
CGGATCACAGTAAAAAAAACTGAAAAGTCTCCTATCCCTTGGCCACTATGTCCATAACTAAAAAAGTTTGACCTAGATTAGTGTGTTACCTTTCAAAAACTACTGCACATCATACACCCTTCATGTGCTAAATGGGTATGTAGAGAAGCTTAGAACCATTTTTAGAGCCATTTGGGACAAAGATGCAGGATGTGTAGAACAAAGCCCTGAGGAGTGACAGGTAACACACAAAGGAGGCTTGGTGATGGAACCTTTACACCTGTGGTTCTCAGCAGGTGGGTTGGGATCCAAAAGTGAGTCGCGACCCCATGTTCAGTGGGTCGCTGCATGCCTTCCACTGCACTAGGTGAGAGGCTCCTCAGCCTCCCCCAAAGTGCAGCACTGTCAATTATCTTGCCGAGCAGCCATTCAAAATATGCTTCCTGGCTACGAGCGTCAGCTTGAGGTGGGCTGGTTCGTATGGCCGTGAGGGAGCTCCATGCACACATTGCTTACAGCTCCCTTGCGTGACTGGAGTTGTGTCACATTCTGGCTCCTGACCCCTCTACAGGGAGTGCAAGGGAGCTGTACAAGCAATGCACATATGGATGAAGCTCCGTTACAGCACAGCAGTCCACACTGAACCCCTAAACATTTTTTCAGAATGTGTATGTAAGAATGTCTGCGAGTGTGTGAGATTGTATATGTGATTGTGTGTGTCTGTACCGCGCAATCACACCTACTGTTTTTTCTGGTGCAGGAGGTACGTTGTGCTTTATTTGAATGGCACCCCAAACACACCTCCCATCCACAGTTTGATCGCTTGCACCGGAACATGCGGTACCGCAATGCCGTGTGTTCTACTATGGGTCGCAACTTAATGAAGGATAAATGTAGGTCCTGAGGTTATACAGGTTGAGAACCACTGCTTTAGACCCTTTAAAACTACGTGATTTGCGGTAGCTGTACTCCAGAGCAAACAGATACAGGAGGTGTGGAGCTTCAAGAATACCTTATTGCTAACAAAAAGGTAACGTTCTGCAGCTGTGTAGACCGTCATTCTACAGCAATGCCAGAATAAAAAATATAAACCGAGGAAAGGTAGTCTCTTCATACATTTAATTTCACTGGAATGTACCTTTTTAAATTGTCAAGTCACCACTGATGCATTTATCTGCTGCTTTGTACATTGATAATGCACGGCACAAATACAGTAACTAGAGAGCCATCTCGTCTCCCAGATCTAAATTAATGCAGCAGCATATCTGTCCCTTTGGTACTGTTTAAAATGTTAATTTAGCTTGCTGTGCACAAGAAATTTGGAGAAGGATCTTTATAGGAATTCCTTGGTAGTAAACCCCTTCTATCATATATACTTGTGTTTTAGTCAACAGATGAGAATGGATAATGCTGTTTAGCCTCAGCCAAATAAGCATCTTTTTACCTTCATGTCCAGAATAATTGTGATTAATGTCCGAGTTTATAAAATGCAGATCAAACAGCTTATGGTGTCTATAGAGGAATGCTGGTCTTGCTAACTAATAAATGTGGCGTTTGCTCATGTTATACCTCCTGCTGTATACAGGAGAGGATAGATGTAAAAATCTAAATAAGATCTGTCAAAAATATACAATAATTGAAATCTTGAAATAACTACACCAGTTTTCCTTTAGACTCCATTTATAAAATGACTTTCCACAAAAGTGTATTTCCACTTCTGCAGCCAAATTGGGATAACACCTATTTTATATTTGTTGCATGTTTTCATTCACATAGCATAAACAAGCTGCTTGCATATTACCTGTTCTATTCTAAAAGAAAGTTTTTCTGTGTATAGAAATGTCCTCTGGAATGTAAGGGGTCTAGGTTAATGTTAACATAATTAACCCTGTCTGTACTGTGCTGCAAGATCTCAATACAAGTTGTAAACTAGATTTGAACACTGCCCTAACAAAGGGTTAAACATCTAGAAGCATTGTATGCTAATGAGAGTTAGCTCAGTGTTTCATTCTATGAGGACAGACAGTTTTCTGTTGCTTTTAAATTGAAATAGAATCTTGCAAAGGCCTGCTACAAAGATGCATCTAAAAGGTAGGAAATGTTGTAAAAAATATTTTCAGGTATGTTGTTCGAATTGGAACATACTGTATAGTGGAGCTTTCTCAAATTTCACAGCAAAAGTGGAAATACTCTTTAACTGAACTTGACCTGGCCTAAGGGCAGGTCCACACCATTTTCCTTACCAGATCTGGTCCAGATCTAGTCCAGAAAGTGGTGTGAACCTGCCTGCAGTTCCAGTGCATTCCAGATCAGACAAAATGAGGCATGCAGTATTTTTCTGGTCTGGTCTGGTCTGGAACGGGCTGTGCTGGTGTGAACAGAGGCCATTTCCAGACCCAAAATACATCCTATAGTATCCCTATACGATTTCTGGTCTCTGTTCACAGCAGCGCAGTCCGTTCCAGACCACACCAGAAAAATACTGCATGTCTCATTTTGTCTGGTCTGGAATGCACTGGAACTGTGGGCATGTTCACACCATTTTCTGGACCAGATCTGGTCCGGAAAATGGTGTGAACCTGCCCTGAAAAGTGAAAAAGTAAATTCCGTTAGTGCAGGTACCTGGTTAGTATTTAAAGCTTGTCTCTGTGTCCTGGTGGATCAAGTCAAAGCTGGACATTGAACCTCATTTTTTTTTTTTTACTTTGAAGGAGGAGTGATTTTTTTTTTTGTTTTGTTTATTTTCTTTGCTGTCTATGTTCATTTGGTGAGATTTGCCTTCAGTCTCTGTCCTGGAGACGCATCAGAAAGTGATTGTAAATCGTTCCAAAGTAAGGAATAGCGCAGGATATTATGGAGAGAAGGCATAAAGGGAGAAAAAAGTCAGCAGGAGCCATGAAATACTGTAGCAGCTGCCTTAGGGCCGGTTCACACCACAAAGAGTGTGTTCCGGAACATTCAGCCTCTGGAACGCAACCCGGCTGTCTCCCTGCATTCAGGGGTGGGAAGGGGCATGACGGCACCTCAGCCACGCCCCCCCCCCCCCACAGTGCGATCGCCCGCACCCAAACTCGTGCCACATTAGTGCCTGCGTTCTGGTCCAGTGTGATCTGCAAAAATAGTGCATGCAGCATTTTTGCAAGCCGCACTGCTGTGGTGCCATTGACTTAAATGCACCAATGCACCGCCACATCCCCTCCCGCCCCTGAACCCAGGGAGCCGGCCGGGTTGCGTTCCAGAGGCCAAATGCTCTGAAAAACACTCTCTTTGTGGTGTGAACCAGCCATTAGTGGTCACTAACCACCATGAAATCCCAGAACAGGTTTATTTTAATCTTTTAACTTTAGGGGGCAGGGTGGATGTTTCAACAATTGCACTGCTTTAAGAGAATTGTACACATGCCCATTTGTAATAGACCACCACCATTCTTTTCTTTTGTGTTGGAATTTAATTTGTAACTTTACAGATTTGTACTGTTCCCCTGAACTCACAAGTATAGATCCAGTAAAGTCATATCTTGCATTGGGGGGGGGGGGGGGGTTAAGAAGCCTGAAACAACTGTACACAAGTTTGTAATACGGGCCATGTAAAATTATAGCTATATCTGTGCTATAAGGAAAAGTGCATAGCGCTACCGAGGTGGTCTGCCATCCTTTGAAAATGTCCTGGATGATGAAACGCGTCAGTACGGGCCTTGCTGAGACTATTCTGATCCAGATGTTCTTGTAGAGAGCGCACTCTGAGGAATTTGTTAAAGGATCATTCCCCTTATTATTTGCTGGCAAGTTTTAAATGCAGATCATGTGAGTAGGATTTCATCTTTCTAAATGAATCTGGCGAATATTATATTTAACGATGAGCATTTGTTGTTTTTCTCATATGGCATTGTCAGTGGAGGCTGAGAAAACAAGCTCATTGCGGAGTGTGGAGAAGTGCTGGAACCAGAGGATGAAAAATACTATGCCTTAGTGCATTATTACATCATGTGTGATTTGACCATCTCGTTGTAGAAGGTCAAATCGTTCCGGTGAGGGTGGATAAAAAGCTTTATTTTTCGCACAGGGAGAGTGACACTTTCAATTATTTATCACCTCGAATACGTTGAATCTGAGTATTGTGGATCACTTGGGATCGTGGCTTGGGATCTTACTAAGACACTATCGTTGTGTGGATTCTTTTATCGCCTTTGTGGAAGATCAATTGAACACTTGTTGTTTATATGAGATTTTAAGACTGGATACTTTTATATTTCCCTTTTATTGTCTGTATTATTGCACCTGTTAGGAGATATATGTATTGAATGTTATAACCTGTTAGGTTTAAGTTATATACTTTTTAAGAATCATTCAAGGGTTTGCACTTTATTATATATTTTTAAAATATTTTGGATGTACTTTTAGTAGAGATTGAATCACTCAATCAATTTATCAGAAAGTATTTATTTATCCAATATGCACTTTAAAAAGGATTAATTCTAGTACACTGATTGCTTTCTTGAATCGGTAACGCTGTGCACTTTTCCTAATATCTGTTGGTGATTGTACTTCGAGTACAGCAGCTTTCTGCATTCATATTAGTTTATAATTAATTAGAATTAGTTTTATATATATTTGTGCTATATACCAGTGGTCCTGGATGCACAGATGACTAAAAGGGTAAAAAAAATTATGATTTGCATGACTGTCTACTTCTACAGAGAAACTGAGCTTACTGTTTTAGGGTTTTGTGTTGGAAATGAGGAATGTAACTACCTTCTGTTATAAGATGGCAATGCTGTATCTAACCCTACATTTGTCATTGATCATTGGGAATTACTTACAGTAAAGAATCTAAACAAAAGAATGGTCACTATGTTGAATTCCCAGGGTAGCTGTCTGCTGAGGGTCCCATTTAAAAAAAATGTCCCTGGAAATGTCCCTGTTCTTGAAAATGGATCACTTTCATGATGAAACCCTTCATCTTCACTTTTTCAATATTGGAATTGTGCCTATAGTATCTAGTTTTCGAGTTAACATGTTTAAAGTGTTCTAATTTAAGTGCAAAAAGGAATTGTTCAGTTTTTTATGTTTAAAAATGTATGTGGTTTACATAGTAGCTGCACCTTAACAGTAGAGTGTGCCTGGAAATTATCTATAGTAAACTCTTTTCCTAAACATTGTTAAACGCAGGCACCCACCTTTTGAGCAGCATCTCCCCCAGAGCCTCCAAGGCCCCTGAATGCGGGTGCTCTAATATGCTAATCTTGCCGAACATGAGAAGTGCTAGCCCACTCCTCCCTCCTCCTGCAAAAGTCACTAGTGGTTCTTCATTGTGATTGGTGGCATTAATGACCTATATGGAGTTATGGGAGAGTGTGATCCATGGCTTTGTTGGCAAAAACTTAAGATATGTATATTAAGATGATGTTCAAAGACTGACTTGATACATCATGTTGCTGAGGGAAAGAAAAGTGTACTTTAAAGCCCATTTTAAGATTTTTTTTAAATGTATAATTAACGAAAATATAAAGTAGGCTTGGTATTGATTATAGTTTTGATATAGTTGTTTTGCATGTACTTTTGCCATATTGCAGAATTATTGTGCCTTATAAATTGATGCTGATTTATAACACTGTCAGTTAATATCCCCAAGTGGATACACTGTACAGTATTTCTGCAGGAGATTCACGTCTGCTTTATTGCACATCAATACTCTTTATATGTGAAGAGCCTTTCTCTATTTTACTTACTGATGGTACTGTACAGTGCAGTTTATTATTTTATTACGGATTGCACTCTTATCAGTTCAGTTTTAGGTTGAAGCTCAAGTAATATTTTAGTGTCTATATTATAAATGTGCAAATAAAATCTATCCTATGAGTTCACATTATGAGACTCAGTCCGTTAAAGCAATGCAGAGAACAATGAGGGGGTCACAGTGCACCAACCCTTCCAAACAGATTGTGTGAACATGTTTTATATGCACTGCATTGACCTAAAAGGCAAGCCACAGGCCAGATAGCCAAATGCAGCCTGCTGGACTTTTTGTTCAAAACTATGCAAGGCTTGGTATTAGTGTAAACTGACTCTATTGAACCGCTGTCAGGTTTATACCGCCACCTGAGGACCTACAAGAGAGATTTCCCCATTCTTACAGTGTAGGTGACAGCAGTTTCACCAGACATGAACTAAGGGGAAAATCTGCAACAAGAATGCAGCCGAAATAAACAAAAAATAACAAAACAAACAAAACAAGAAGATGTAGCCTTTCCCTACTCTACTAGAAATAGTTTTTCTGCGCTGCTGTTTGATGGTTTCCCTCAAATCCTGACTTGTAAAACTGTTTTCAGCAAAACAGGAAGTGAGGGGAATGGAGACCCACATAGTGCTAAAAGCACGACAAATTGATGTGTGTGTGTGTGTGTGTGTGTGTGTGTGTGTGTATACATATATATACACAAATTATTTTATTTGTTATACACACATGCTCATATTTATTATAAATACTTCTACATGTAAAGTCACATAAACTCACATTATTACAGCATTTCAGCAGGCAAATGGTCTGGTTTTCTAAGGCTGCAATATTGTATTGCTATGATGGAAAAAAAAAAAAAACTTGTGAACACGTTTGTATGAATGGAATCATTCCACAGTTAATGGGAGATTTATGGCTGATAAAATCGCTATAGAACAGCAAGAGGTGGAGATTGTGTTTTTATTTTAATACGAGAGCCAAGTCTTGCATTAGGACTCTGCTGAAGCCAGTGCAGAAAATAAACGGCACCCAAGGGACAGAACAACATTCTGTTAGGTTGAAGGGCCTTTAATAATCGCATACCCTAATAGCAGTTTAGATGGAGTGTGTGTGTGTGTGTGTGTGTGTGTGTGCGTGTGTGTGTGCGTGTGTAAGGCTAATCTCGTCCTCTGATTCCATGATAACGTATGCAGAATAACACAAAACAGTTATGATGTGTTGGCACTGCAGCTTTTAATAGTTGACTTTTTAAATTAAAAGATAAGTTTGCTGAGTGACTTTCTCGAATTCACTTAACGAAAGCTCATAAAACATGTTGCAGGTTTAACAACCGCATGCAGCAGGGGAAGAGATTACATCTTTCTCTTCAATTGCACAAGCAGATAAAATATACATCTACAATCTTGCTTTAGTGATTGAAACATCGCTAGCCGCCTTTTTCCCTGAGAAGCAACACGCCAAATATTCATAACACAATAAAACAAATTTTAAATTATGGCTGAAAATATTTAACGACTAACTTTCCTAGGTGTATATATCAGCGGGTTTTATCTGGCACGTAAACCCAAACTTCCTAAACATTGAATAATGAAGATCTGCACATTGTGATTTTTTTTCTTATACTTATAAATATTTCTGTGAGTTTAACCCATTCCCGACACCAGTGAGTTTTTTTTCCCCTCTGCCCAGGATTTCTTTGTGTGCAACTTATTCACAGTGAATTATAGTGTTCTTTACCGGTTTATATTTGTGATAAAATTACAGGCGAGTAGAGTATTTTGTTGTACATTCCAAAAATTTTATTATCTTTCTTATAATTCGCTTAACCGTGAAATATTTACGTTGGCTGAGGCCACATAAATTCTGCCATAAAGGTATCTGCATTGTCTAGGTACAATACGCTGCAGTGTGAAGGCTGAGAGTACAATGACTCACACTAGATGGCAGTTTTGTCTTATCTTTCCGTCTCCAGTCTCCGAACATCATGGAACAGGAAAGGCCATCAATGTTTAGTCTGCACTCAAATGGTCTCTGTATGACCAGTGTAGACCCCATGGACTTCCTGGAACATGTGTTAGCAATTTAGCCGCAGACATTTCTTTCTTTGTTTTTACTGCCTGGCTCTTTGAGAAAGTGTTGGTGCTGGGTTATGGGCTGTCTGGATCATGTCAGAGGCCATGGGGATCAAGTTCATGTGACAGGCTAGACTGAGAAAGGATGAAGTTGGAGGAGGTAAGAAAACTGACCCTCCCTTTCTCCAGCAACAAGTCACTTGGCTGTCTGTGGTGTAAAGCCAAAAGGACTGGGCGTTTTTACTTTTAATACAGCTGAACAAACAAAACACTTTGCCCGTTTTACTTTTTCATATTTCATCACTAATAGTCAATGCATTCTTTGTAAAAAAAATATATAAAAAAGTAGCCTGATACTTCATCATTTTTCTTTTAATGCTATTTTTTTTTTCTTTCCTTTTAGCCCCGTCCAGACGAGGAGATCTGGAAATTCTTTCTTTCTGTATGCTGCATTGGTTATCTGGGAGATTACCCTGGGATCAGGACTTAAAGTTTCCTTCCACCGTCCAGATTGCCAAACAAAAGTATGACAGTATTTTCTCAACAACTTTTAACTGCACTTCTTTCACATGGTCACTGTCTGATGATGATTTATTACATAGAAGTAGCTCACAGGTAAAATATTTATTAACAGTTATAAAACACCATCACACACTATACAAAAAAATAAAAGTACATCACTCATTATACAAAAAAAAAAAAAATACATATCAATGAATTTATTATGCTTTACCAAACCAGATTTTCTCAAATCACCAAAATTCATTATTCAAAGATGGAGAGTTTTAGGCCTCGTTCACACTGCCGCGCATACGCACGCGTATTGTACCATATGCAAATAAATGGCTCCATACACATAGCTGCGTATGGAGCCGTATATTTGTGTAGCGTATATATGCGCAAAAGCAGAATGGAACAGAGCTGCGCCCGGGCAGCGTATTTCTGCATATTTTTGCGTATATACGCGAATACATGCGTACAGCACATTAAAAATTCCATTACGAGTGATGCATTCTGGGATATACGCTCGTATATACGCAATATACAATTTTGCTTGCATTGTGTGTGGATGAGGCCTTAGGGGTTGTCCAATAACCAATATATAGGATTTGATGTTTATTTCATTTTTTTATTTAATGTACTGATTTTTACCTTAGCTAGTAACAGAAATGTACCTTATTTGTGTATCACTCGGCTGTAGATCCTCAAATCATCTCTGAATTGGTTCTGACACTGTCCTTCATTCTGGAGGGTGGCTACTTTTTGTTCCCCATGGTCCCCTGTGTGTGTTGTAATGTAGCCACCTTTCCAAGTGATGTACTACAATCCCACATTAAAGAGAAACTTCAGGCAAACTTTAGTTACCCCTTGCAGTGGGGCTACCCCTGCACTTCAAGGGTTAGGTCCAGGGGTATCCCTAGGAAGAAATGGGCCCTCGTGTCTAGGGAGAAAAATAACAAAGATCTACTCACCAGAAGCTCCAAGCTGGCCAGCTGTCACAGCACACCTTCCAGCCTATCTCCTCCTCCACAGCAGCATTGGAATCTTCCTCAGCATCCTCACGTCTATAGACAGTGTATATAATGATTATATATTAATGCAAAATACCACCAGCTATACAGGGCTACAAATCCCAGCAATACCTTACATTATACAGTAGGGATGCACCAATACCGATTAATGCCCTGATACTGAGTGCCGATACTGACACTTGCTGGGGATCTCAGCAGGCTTCTTGCGAACCGTGGCACCTGTTTACAGCACTGGTCGGACATCTCCTCCTTCCTGGGGAACCCAGCTGTCCGCACCCGTCCAAGAGACCCACACAGCCTTCCTGAGATCCTCTGCTGGAGACATCAGGTCAGCACCCCGGAGCAGCACATGAGTATGTTCCTTCATATTATTCAGCATTGCTGTATAATGTATTGCTGGGATTTATAGTCCTCTATAGCCGGTTGCCATTTGGCATTGCTGTATAATGTATCGCTGGGATTTGTAGTCCTCTCTAGAGGATGGTATACTGTATTGCTGGGATTTGTAGCCCTCTATAGCCGGTGCCATTCTGGATTTCTGTATAATGTATTGCTGGATTTGTAGTCCTCTACAGCCAGTGCCATTCTGCATTGCTGTATAATGTATTGCTGGGATTTGTAGTTCTTCTACAGTTTGGACCTTATTTTCTGGCAGCGCCCCTCCCGAGACTAGACTTTGGATCATCCCCTGACACAAACAAGTTACATTTTTGTTAGGGTAATTTTCCTGAGTTTAATGTCTCTAAGTTTTCTATCTCATCGTAATGCTTATTGGTATTTGTATGTTAGACCTACATACTACACAGATATGTTAAGCTCGACAGGATGACTGGATGTCAGTTGCGCTGTGCAAAAAATATATATATATGATTATATAAAATGCACCCTCTTAGATAGGGAAAAGTATAAAGTGCAATAACCAACTTCAATCAGAGTCTTCCTTTCACCAGTCTGACCACAGAACACCAGTCAAAACAAAGCTGATCGGTTACTGTACTTTGTACATCACCATATCTTGTTGTAATGCTTGGCTAAGCTTGGGTAGCTATTAAAAAAACAAAAACTCTCCCCTGATCCTTAAGAAGAAAAAAAAGGCAATGTAGCTGGCTAGGCGCAGACATCCCCACTTTCTCAGCCTCTGGTGGGCTTGCTTATTGCATTTGCTTCAAGCTTAGCCATCTCCAAACTAAGTTTTCTCTACATGACCACAGGGCACAGTTACGTATGTTCTGTCTGCATCTGAGTAGTTGTGTTGTTCTGTCCCCGATTTAGAAGAGCAGGACAGAAGGGAGTGGTATTTTTTTTCTTATCCATTAAATGAGCGTATACTTCAGAGAAACATGAAAATGACCAAACGCATGCATATTGTTTTTACTACTTTATTCATGGTTTGCACTTGTATGCTAGAATCTGAATCCCTATAGCTATGGGTATCCTCATCCTCTATACAATCCTGACTTGGAGGTATTATGAGCCTTCCATGGGTTCAGTAATGTCCTCATTGTAACCCTGGTGAACATAATCACATGACAAGAGTCTGCAGTCCTACCCAAACGTATAGTTAAACACCAGTGGTTATATAAAACTAAGATTTAAGAAAATGTGAGTGCCTTCCTGACTTTAGCAGTCACTGTGTTTTTTGGTCAGCATTGTATGCTTATATGTGAAATAAATATATAGAATCTGTTTAATTGCCAAAGGATTTGTAATTCTGTTTAGCCTGCCGTGTAACCTAGACAGCCTAGTTCTCAACCTCTACTGCATCAGCAGCTTGTTCAAGAACACCCCCCCCCCCCCCCGCCTGTTCACTGAAAAGCGAGGGGGGGA